>NC_079513.1:7289377-7323869 GCF_000801105.2 Raphanus sativus | reverse complement strand
TATATATTTGTCAACAGTTTAACAAAAATACAATATCAAATATGTTTTATTAATCCCGTTATTTTTGACAATCCAGTAAATCAAACTAGAAGCGCATAGGATCAAGTTATTTTTGACAATCCAGTAATTGAGGATCTAAAGATACGCCAACAGAATCTCGACTGAGTCGATTAGATTGTCATCGCAACAGAAACAAACAAGAATTTATTGGAATTGAGAAGCTCTTGGGTTCTGTTCAGACAAAACAGCTGCAAGGGGATTCAGTGCAAGGAGAAACTTGGATGTTAACGAAGATGGAGTTCTTCGGTGTGGAGAAGAAGATAAAAGGGGAGGGGGTTGTTTGATTTTTAGTTAAAGTTGGGATATGTGGAGATTATTAATGGGCCTCATTTTTAAATTTGTTACGCAGTAATTCACTCTAAAACCCAACTTCCAGATACTTACACGAAGACAAGTTGATTACTTTTGTATGTGAAATAAGAAAATAAGACGTTCATACAAAGTGTGAAACTTCTAAAAGTTTGTATAAATAGAAGATGTCACAAGCTTAATGGATCATCCGATGAATCAGAAACACAAGAAACAAAGAGATAGTTAAAGAGAGATCCGGCATAAGAAACTAAAGAACAAAAAAATCGTTCAAGTCATGTCGATAATTTTTTTTTAAAAAAAAAACATAATAAAGAATAAGAAGATCAATAAGACAGGTGCCAAACCAACAAATGTAATGGAATTTCAACATAAATCTTTTTACCGTTTTTTTACCATAGTTCTACTGATACAACATTTAATTTTTAAAATATTTAGCGAGGGACATTAAGGCACACTAAATATGAGGGATACAAAACTATTTTCATAATAACGATACTGATAAAGGTTTATAATATCTACACACAAGTAAAGTATATCCCGTCCGTAGGGCGGGCCAACACTAGTATATATATATATATAAACCTATTAAAATGAAATCATTTAATCTAAACAGATCTGATGTTTTAAAGTCGTACTAGATCATGACCCGCGCGCCTGCGCGGGTTTATCTTTTGATTCACATTTTTTATATACAGTATAACCTCTTTAAATTAATAATCTATAAATTAATATCTCTATAAATTAATATAATTTCATAGTCCCAAATTAAGTTTTTGGTTCAATTAATATTTCGATAAATTAATAATCTCTATAAATTAATAAAAAATTATAGTTTTGGTGTAGTCCCAACATTATTAATTTATAGAGGTTTCACTGTACATGTTGTATATTATTTAAGATTTATTATATAAAAAGTTATAAATGATCCGGAACCAAAAAAAAATCGACCCGGACAAAAAAAATCAAATACCTACTTAGATCCAAATGTTAAGAACCCGAAAAACTCATACCTGAAATGAACAGATTTATACCCGACCCAGTGAGCTAAATTTCAAACATAATATCTTTTGTTATATTTTTAATTCATTTTTTTTGGGTTGGTGAGATTTACTATTTATTCGGAAGATTTTTGGCTAACTTAATGGTATATATTCGTAGGTTTTTTTTTCTGAACAGGAAAAAAAAGATTTGAGTCTTGATTAAATTTATCTTATATAACAAATTGCTACTATAAATAATTTTTATAAAAACTAATTTGTAACAGTAATATCATTTTTGTTATAAATTAGTATATCATAGTTTTATAGGTTCAAAGTATAGAGTTAGTCGTCTTCATAGTATTGCTAATATTGATAGATGCAAGTTAATGAATACATATAATATATTGTATTATTAGTAATCTGTCGTATAGTATTATATGTTAGTAGATGTATTATTAATAATTTATCTTATAGTATAATATGCTAGTGGATGTACCTAGATTATAGTAAAATATATGCAATATAAGGAAACATGCGTAGTGGATATAATAATAAGGTAATAAGTGAAAAACTATGGTAATGGTTGATATTAATTATTTATAAAAATGTATGTCTAATAATAAGTAGATTAATATAGCATTAATTACATAAGGTCCAACTTTAAAATCCACCTAGAAGAAGTTGTAATGTTTCTGTTTTAATAAGATAGAAGATTTGAATATAGAAGATGAAAAAAGCAAGCAAATGAAAACTGGAGTGAGAACACAGAAGTTTCCATAGCGTCCTGACCTTTAATCTTTTTATTCCTTACCTCTTCGATCCGTATATCTTTGACAAGTACTACACATAATATATAAATAAAAAATCAAATGGCGAATTGACCAAGTCTCTGCTGAAACTTATATAGTTTTTTAGTGGCTGTCAAAGTCAGCGAAGTTGCAGAACAGTGGAGCCAATCACATCATATTAGAGGTAGTTCCAATATCTATATACTCTCAAGGTTCATTCTCATTATTCCTCTCTCTACATATAAGAAGATATAATCATTCATTTCTTCTTCAACTGGCATATTTCTCCTCAAAACTACTTGCAGGTATCTCTATCCATCTCTCTATTTACCCATTTGTATACTTTTATACATTTGCATGTATACTTTTTGTTTGAAAATTAATTTGAGGATATGATCTTTCACCAAAAGCATTTAAACTTGTATGGTGGGAAAACATGGATCATTTATGGCTCGATTTTGCAAGTGATCAACATCATAGTCGATCTGATTAGTATTGTCTAATGTTGTGTGATCATTTATTAAACCAACTCATGGAAAATGGATGGTCAATCTGACTCTAGAATCATATTTTTCTGCAAAAATTTTCTCAATATCAAAAGCGTTGACTCCTTGTGTGATGTAATTTGGTGGGTCTCTAATGTTTCAATGGATCTGACCACTGTTTTGTTTATTTATGTCAGGTTTTGTCTTAATCAAAGAAATTGATCTTATTGAGTTGTTCAAGTCTGTATGATGGAACTGGTATCTGGAAAAGTGGTTCTAGGTTGCCCCCAATGCAGGCAATCCATTCCATGAGTGTACTGCAATCTGTTTCGAGATATTAAACTCCGGAAATGTCCACAAGAAGGAAAAGAAACTCTTTGGTATGTTATCTTTTACCAACCGCTTGTGTTACACAAAGATCGCAGTGTGTTACACACGAGTTCGGAATAAGAAATAAGATAGACTCTTTATGCTTATTCAACAAGTTACGAATTTTGTTAACTTGTCTGGAAATACTTTATCTTTATTGAGATACTGTGATAATGTTTACAACAAATTATTGATCTTTATATAGAGATCGAATCAATACATAGAAGAGACACACCTCTTCATGAAGAGTTACAACTCTTTGTGTAATAACCGACTAATAACTAACTTATGTAAATGTATTAAGGAGAGATTAGATTATATAGTTTAACATGGTACATATGAAATTTTTTTTAATTACTATTTATTACTTGGTCAGAAAGCTATAATCAAATAATTATATCTCATGAAACGTGCTAACTTTTGTCAGGGTTTGGTAAGAGAACTCCAAGCAGAGACACTCCATCGTCAGGCAGTCCCGCTCGTGGAAGCAGATCGCCTCTTGCCAGCTATTTTGCCAAGAAGGTTGAATCAGACACTTCACCTTCCACTGATCACACCAATGGTAACTTCTTCAGCCGCTTGTCCCCACTCCACGGACGCCAGTCCCAGCTCAAGAACGAGCGTACAAACAATATGGACTCGCTCCCTATGTCTCCTTCCCTGGCAGGATACTCCGGGGGAGATCATTTTGCAAGGAGGGTAAGTGCCATTCTTGGTTAATGCAAAATACTCTCTCTTTCTCTTTTTGTTCCCCGCCAGAGTCTCACTCATATATTTATATATATGTTGGTATTCCTTCCAGGCTGATCAGCGTGGAGGTGAGGATAATGATATGTACTCTCCAAGGCCCTTTGGAACTCAGCCTAAGACGCCTGAACACCCTCTCAGGACACCTCGGCACAAGCCCCACACACCCAAACACGCCTCTAACACTAGGTCGTGGGCTCAACAAAAGGACCCTATCTCACTTGAAACTAGGCTGAGGACTCCTGAACGCGTATCAAACACCTCTCATACTAGGCCGATGACACCCATACATGACTCCACCGCAACCGCAAGGAGGCCCCAAACGCCAGAAAATAGGACGAGGACTGCACAAGATAAAGGGAGATCACCTGAATTCATGTCCAGATCCCCAGGGCCAAGGTCCAAGACTCCAGAGCCTCAGCCTACCTACTTTGAACCATTTTCAAGGACTCCGAAACAGCGGTGCAAGACGCCTGAACCCAGCCCTAGAATTTCCCAAACTCACCCCATATCCCACAGATCCCTTGACAGTACTGCTCTTCAAACTCCTCGGGTAGCTGAAACTAGGCCTAGGACCGTGGAAACAAGGCCGAGAATACATGAAAGTAGGGAAAAGACTGCAGTCCAAAAAGGAAGGTCACCTGAGCACAAAGAAAAGATCTCCCAAACGTATTTGGAGATGGGTCAAATATCATCACAGGTTTACATTGAGAAGGACGATGAATCGGTTCTACAGTAGACCCATTACGGTACTGCTCTCTACCATCTACCATCATCCCTCATCTCATCATCCCTTTCGTGTTAATTTCTAAACTCACCACAAAAAATGTCTTGTCGTCTTGTTGCAGCCCGTCCATCACAAGTCCCCAAGCAAACAAGAGGTACAAGATGAATCGCAGAGCTCAGAGATCTCCCGCATGAAAGGAATAATAGTTAAAAAGAATGAAAAAAGAGAAGTGCAGTCCGTTCAATATGAGTCTATCGTTTCCGTGGGAGATTACAAAGTCAGAGGGAGCGTTTCGGCCACTCTTGAGCAAATCCTAGACGAGAACGGCGACATTGCATCCGCTTCCAAACTACATTCGCTTAACACAAGATCCTACTACCTCGACATGCTTGCCTCCGTGGTTTTCGAACTCCAGACGACGCCCTTAGAGCATCTCAAGGAGTCCCACGTGGTGGAAATGCTAGCGATTGTTAGAGACGTTGAGTCCGTGAATATCAAGGCAGGTTGGCTCAAGGTTGTTTTAGAGGAAATCGTTGAGGCGGTAAAGCACTACGACCAGCACAAGATGAGGATAATGGAGAAAGAGGTGTGCCAAGGGGATGTGTTGCTTGCCAGACAAGAAATGGAGAAACAGGGGGAAGAGCTGAGGGAGAAGGAGAAGAAGTTGAAAGAGTGGAGAGATAGAACAACCGAGATGGCTTATATACACAAGTAACTAACATTTGTTTTAGGCAGAGCGTGTGTGTGATGTGATTCTCTCTACGTATACTGTTTAATCTCTTCTCAACAGTTTAAATGAACACAAAGACATACCATCTCAAATCCAATATAACAAAAAAGAACATTTCTTGTATGAATGGAAACAACAATCCTTTATCTCGACATCCAATATATTGGTTAAAGTATGGTAACTTGGAAGGGCTGCTTGGTAACTACTGTTTGAGGACTCATTCTTCGTCGGAGCTGCAGAAATCTAGGACCATCATTTTTCCGGTGGCAATCTCAGGAGTTTCCTTCTTATCCGCTTCTCTCTTTCTCTTTACTTGCGTTTCTTTTGTATTAGATGCTTTTCTGAAGAGAAAAATCAAGAACATCTCCTTTTGAGATACACAACTCGGGAAGAAGATAACAAAACAAATCAAGAAAGGGAGTACCTCTTCTCTACAGACTTATTCACAGCTTCAGATTTCTTGTTAACGTTCTTTAAAGCCGATTGTTCTGTAAACCCAAAGATCAGATTTTATAAGCTTTAGATTGTATTTGTATCAAAAGGAGAGAGAAAGAAAGAAGAAGAAGCATACTAGCCATCTCGTTCAGGAAACGTATTCCTTGTGAGTGTACGTTAGGCGTCACTTTATCTGCACCACTGCATACTCACAATTTATATTTGGCATCCGAAAAGCTGATTCTGTTTCTTTTATGTTCAAAAAAATAAAATAAAAGAGTTTCCAAACCTTAAAGCCTTTCGGAGACCTTCCACTGATAGTACTCGGACAGGCTGATTAGCCTTTTTGTTCCCGCTCCTATCTACTGGTGGCTCAACTGTGTAAATCCCTTGTGATTTTGGATCTCTGAAAGACGTTCTCAAGTTTCTGAAACAAGTTTTACAAAAAAAAAAAAACTTAAACTCCCAAGAATCATGCAAATCCCCCCCACTCAAGCTCGGTAGCATTAAAACATACCCGCCTTTGAGTTCACTTCTCATTGTAGCAAATTTGCCTGTTGCATTCTGTGCAAAACAAAACATGGTGAGTGAATTGCATTGGTGGCAGAAAACAAGAATGTAGGATGTGTACCAGTTTATGAATCTTGCATAATGCTCCTTGGCGTCTGAAAGTTGAAACAAGTAAAAAAAAATTCAGAAACAACTAGAGCGTGATATGATGCATGGCCAAGGTAAAACTTACTTGTTTACAACAGAAGTACAAGTTGTTCCAACTTTCCGCTTGGATGTGCAGACTCCATAATCAGCGGAAACTCCTAGTTTTACCATTTGTTTAGCTGAGTTGACACTTAATGAAAAGTCACTTCCCTGCCACAAATTTTTATAATATCCGAAAGGGACCATTTTTTAAAATCCAGAAAAAACCGATACCCGAATGGGTAGTATCCATACCCGAATGGGTATCCGAATGCCCAGGCCTAATCACACTCACAAGAAAATAATGCTCTTACCATTTTGTCCTTGCGAAGAGAGCAATTGAAGAGACCGAAAACGCATCCCGCCTTTTCGGTCTCATTCTTCTTGTAAGCGTCACCAAACAAGAAGAGGGAGACAGTGTTGTTCTCGTTTAAGGAACAGACTTTCCAAATGCAATAAGGCTGGCCTATAGAGCTTGTTTTGGGTTGTCCTTTCTCAGTTAGCACTCCCATTGTGGCCCAGCAGCCGGAGAGTTTGTCACCCATTAGCAAGTTCCTACTCGCAACAACTCAGATTAATTTAATTCCTCCAAAAGTAAGTAAGTAAGTAATCAAAGACTTACTTGATTGTTTGCAATCGAACGAAACGGATATCTGAGAAGAGATCACTAATCTCTGCTGGGCTAAGTAATTGATTCCTACAAAAGATACGTTTGGACAAAGAAGCAAATAGGCAAATTCGAAAGAAAAAAAGGATTTTTAACTTTTGTAACCTTAAGCGCAAGCCAGAGAACTTTTCAATGTCGCATTTAGGTTTATTGGTGGTTTTAGGGAGAGGTTTGGGGTCGTAGTCAATGCAATCTTGAACAACACTTCTGAAGTCAGACAAGTCCGCCTGACCTCTACGACGTTTGGGGGATTCTTCTTCATCCGTCAAATATACTGCAACAGAAGATCGAGATTTTTTTCAGTAAATGAGTAACTATTCTGCAATCGAATCGAATCGAATCGAATCTCACCGGGTGGAGCAGAAGGAGAACCGGGAGGAGTTTCGAGAACCCTCTCGTCGCCGTCGTCGAGGGACAGAAGCAGATCTAGATCCTCTTGGTTCTTGTTTTCCATTATCACCAGAAGCAATCAATTGTGTGGATTCAACATCAAGCAGACAAACTTCATCTCTTTTTGTTTCTGGGCGTGGGCGGGGAGTCGAGATCTTATTGCCGCCCAAACGCACCCAAACTAGTCCTTGCCTATCTCCACGTGGAATATTGACCGGTTTAATGTTAATACCGAGTAAACCGAACATAATTTGTCTGACGGGAACATCATGCCGTTTCTTTCTTACACTCTTTGACAATAGTTTCAAGATTATCACCTTTTTCACAACAAAAGATTATCACCTTAAATCAAATTCTCTCTCTAGATAAAAAGCTCTGCCTTCTATCTAGAAAATCCACTGTGAACAGTGACTCCAACCGGCGGAATGGGCTTCCACAGCCCGCCGGTCCGGCTTTGATCATTTTATGTTTTTTTTTTTTTCTTTTCCATTAAATATCTGCATGTCGTTTGGGTCTTCGAGTTATGGTATGGCACCTTCGTTTGGTGGATGACCGTCTTTGTCTCTGCGGCTGTGCATTTTCTTTGGCGATGGTCGCCGGCTTTTGATTTCGGGAGTGAAGACTTCCTACAGCTTCGCGTCGCCGGTGGCTCTGTTTCTCCAAGGTTCAGTTAAGCACAGGACCTACGGCTGTTTGTTTGATCTTCGGCTTGTTGGATGAGATCTCAACGAGGTCGATTTGAAGCTCTCCGACAGGTGGAGATCCGTCAGCAAAAACATAGTGCGTGAGTTGGTGTTTTCCGATGAGATCTCGATTGGTCGATGGAAGATCTCCGTGGAAGGATGTTATGGTGTTGAAGGGAGTAGAGGTGTGAATCCGCTTCTGGTGACTTGCGGTGAAACGTCGGCGTGTTCTTTTTCCGGCGGTGGTTTCTCGAAGCGGCGGAGACGTGTGAAGGGTAAGGAGACGCGTCTTCTCCTCGTCGGTGAGGGACTAAACACGAAATCTTGGCTTTGCCCTCGACACGTGGAACGCCAAACGTCTAGTGGGTTTGGGCTTCTGGGTGGGTGTTATGTGACATTTTCGTTTGGTCTGTTTCGTTTGGACTTTTAGGCTTTTGTCTCAAATGTTTGTTCTGATGTATGCTCTTCTTTTGGGCTTTATGTATTTTCTGTTGGGCTTTAGACCCTTAATAATAATAAATCTTAGATGGCAAAAAAAAAGATTATCACCTTACTTTCACCTTTTCAATTTATTAAAAAATGTTAAACCTAAAATAATTCACATCATTAGTTTTCATTTTTTCACTATGATCTTTGTATATATTTAATTGTCAAATTTTGTATCCGATAAGTAGTCTTATAAAAAAATATTTGGCACAAAAAAATCTTGACCCCTCTTGTTTGAGTGATTGTCTCATTTTCATCATCAACCTTAAATCTTTTATTAAGCAAGATTTGTAGCTATAATTCCTGATTTCTCCTTAATCTCTGTCGGTTGTGTTGGAGTTCTATCAGTTTATTTTCGGCCTGTGATGAAATTTTCGATTAGATTTTCATAACTTACTGTTCACAAAGGGGATTTGTTCCATTTTGGTCACGATTCTGCTTCACGGAAGAGGAGTGGGTGACCTTAGAAGAATGGCATCAGATTTGGATAAGGCTCTATTTGATCTATATCTAGAGGAGAAAAAAAAGCCGTATACAATTCTGAATAGGCCGGAGTTATTTCTCAAATAGAAGAAATGTATTGAGTATTGTGGGAAGACTACTCGATCTACAATTTCAAAAGATGTCTCATTTGATTTTGGATATGTTTAGGAAATGACAACTATATGATCTGGTAAAATGTATTGTTTTATCAAAAGACATATTTCAGTTTATATTTAAACACGAGCATGATCTGGTTGACAAACTGTCGAGAGGTGTTCATACATTCAACCAGTTCTCTTTAGCCATTAAGAGATGGGTAGGAAGACCTCCTCCAAACTACCTTAAGTATTGAAGTCTGGGTGCAAATGGGCAATATACCAGTTGACGATTACACGACTTTGGTTTTAACTGCCTTGGGAGAATTTGCTAGACAAGTAATTTAAGTGCCATTTGACCCTGAAAAGCCCAAATCAAGGATTATGTTAGAGTCAAAGTGAAGTTTGATATATCCAAGATTCTGAGAAGAGTCAAGATGTTCCAGGTGGAAAGGTGGTGAAAATTCTCAACGATTGTGAACACATTCAAAAGTAGTGCAGTTAAGCTTGAAAAAGACATAGAATGAAGGGAAAAGAGCAAGGATTGTGCGTCATTAAAAAAGATGACCCACTTTTTGGTGTAGTAAAGGAGGATCATATCGGCATTAACACTTTAGCTTGTCGGCCAAAGATATTAGAGAAAGTGCTTGATGGAACGAGGCAATATATATTAGCTGTTGATGGTGTGGAGAAAATTACAAGGCAAGGAAGAATTAAAGTTTATCTTCTGGAACTAGAGATCCCATTGGTTAGAAGACTATGCTAAGATTAGAATCAATGCCAATTATTACCAAGGCTTTGGAAAAGAGGAAGGGAGTTGTCTTTGACTTTCAATCACTGGAAAAGAAAAGTGTAAAGGAAAGGCATGGAGGAAACACTAAGATGATGCCGAGCGCTATCAATGTTGGAAACAGCAATGTCAATGAATCCAAGAGAGTTGGGATTTCAGTCGGCAATAAATGCCTCCTCTGAATTGGTGGCTAGTGGTTTTATCGTGGAAGTTCAATAGGTTATAGGATTGGTATCTCTGATACTGGTTCTTTTGGGACTAAAATGAGAAAGAATAAGCCTAGAAAGAGACCATGAACATTTATAAGAAAATGCAGAAGTAAAGCGCTAAGAAAGATTCTGAAAAAGAAGACAAGAATAAAGAGAGGTGAGTGGTGGAGCTGAGAAGAGGAAACAAGGGAAGGATGTAGAGACATCTCAATACTCAACTAAGCCTAAGAAGCCAATGGTGGTCCCATATGAGTGGCTTCTCAATCCAAAAACGGCGATGATAAATTGGAATTGCCAAGGAGTAGGCTAGTCAGACGATTTGGTGATTCCAAGACATATTTTGATGAAAACTAAGAACGGTGGAGATGTAATGGTTGATCTTAAGGCTTGGTTGATCATCACTATGAATTATATTGGGTACATCGGTGGTCTAGTCTTATTTTGGAAAAATTCGGTGAAGATGGATGTAAAGTTTTTCGATAAAAATCTCATTGACTTCAATGTACAGTTGGAGACTTCGATTTATTTTGTTTCATGTGTAAATTCAGTAGAAAAAGAAAGAAAAAAAATGTGGGAAAGATTATCAAGAATTCATAATCAAATAAAAATCCCTGGTGCATAATGAGGGATTATAATGTAATTAGGCATAATGGAGAAAATCTGGGTGGACCGAGAAGAAGTAAAGCATTTTTCAGCATTTCAGTGAGATGATTCAAGCTGGAGACTTAGTGGAATTTCAATTTTATGGAGATGATCTCACTTGGGGTGGAATGAAAGGGAAATTATGGGTTCAGTGTAAAATTGACAAATGTTTTGGGAATAAGAGTTGGTTTGGACTCTTCCCTGCATCAAATCAAACTTTTCTAGAGAAGCGAAGATCAGATTACAAAGCTTTTTTGGTGAAACATATATCAGGATCAGATTCTTATAGAAGCAGCTTCAGATTTGACAGCAGGTTTCTATATTATCCACATGTTAAGGATGATGTTAAGAAAACAGGGCTGACATCTCACCCATTCTTTAATCTGTCAGTGTCTGATAAGTTGAAGAAGGTCAAGAAGGGGTAACGTAAATGGAAGAAATCTCAGAATCTTAATGCTAGAGATTAGATCATTCAGGTTCAAGAGGCTTTGGAGAAAGAGCAATCAACCTTTGATCCATCTACTATTAGACTGTCCTATCTTAGGAAGAAATGATGAGGGCATAGCAAAGAAGAAGAATCCTACTAGAGAGAGAAGTGTAGAGATAAATGGACAAACATGAACACAAAATTATATCATGCTTCTGTCAAAACTAAAAGAGTTAGGAATAGAATCCTGGAACTTATTGATGATAGATAGCATGGTCATTTTTCTTAAGCATCTACGAGAGAAATGGCTTTTCAGTATTTTAGCAAGCTTTTCATCTCATCAATCCCAGATGATCTCAGTCGGTTCTTTCATGGTTTTGAGGCATCTGTGTGGAGATGATGTGTATAAATGACCAAAGATGATGTGCAAAATGTTGTGTTTGTGATTAACCCTGCTAGCTCACCGGGTCTGACAAGCATGAATTGGTTATTTTTACAAAAATATTGTAATTCTGATGGGGATTGTGTGACTAAGGAAGTGCAAAATTTCATTGACAATGGGTGTCCATCATGAGTGGAATTACTCATATTTGTTTGATTCCAAAAGTCATTGATCTCTAAAAGATGGCAGACCTGAAGCCCATCAGCTTATGCTCCATTATGTACAAGATTATTTCTAAAATCATGGTCTGGAGATTGAAGTCCTTACTGCCTTAAATTGTATCAACTACCCAAATCAGCTTTTGTGGAAGAACCACGGCCCATATCTAACAATATTTTGATTGCCCATGAGATGATCCACAACCTCGGGATGAATGAGAAAATTTCCAAGTAGCTCATGGCCATTAAATCAGACATGTATAAAGCTTATAACAGGGTGGAGTGAGATTACTTGAGGAGTCTAATGAAGGCTATGTGATTTCAGAAGGAAAGGATTAATAGAGTCATGTATTGAGTTTCATCAGTGATTTGTTCAGTCCTCATATAATGACTAACCTTTAAGAAAATCGAGCCTAAAAGAGGATTGAGAGACAAGGTGATCCACCCTTCCTCTTTGTCTTACTACCACGGCTCCTCTCTTCTTGAGAATCCATACATCTGTTATCAGTATATGGATAGCTATCACTCGAGCGCAAGTTTATGCACTGATGGCTAAATATGAAGACATGTTGGTTGGGATTCAGTTCGATGAGAGGGGATCCATGATTCATCATATGTTCTTTGCAGATGATAGTCTATTCTATTTATCTGCAAGGCTAACGAAGATCAAGTAGTAGTTTTGATGGAAACCTTGGATAGGTATGGTGCAGTTACTGGTTAGAGATTGAACTTAGAAAAAATAGCCATTAATTTTCGCGCAAAAGTAATCTCAGGCATACAACAAGCTCTGAAGTGAATCACTGGGATTCTTAAAGATGAAGGAACTAGTAATTATCTTGGGGCCACCTGAATTGTTCAGTGGATCGAAAACATAGTTGATTTCTCAATGAAAGAATGTCTTGGTTTTTCTCAAAACTGTTGTCGCAAGGGGGATAGAGGTATTGATAAGGCAGTTGCAATGGCAATGCATGTGTATGATATGTCATATGTTATAAACTGATAAAAAGGCATGTGAAAAAATGACTTAAGTAATGGCTGATTTCTGGTGGGATTCGCTGGAACACAAAAGTAAGATACATTGGTTGAGTTGAGAGAATATGTATTTATCAAAAGAGCAAGGAAGGTTAGCCTTCAAAGACATCCAAAACCTTTAACCAAGCTCTTTTTTCAGCGCAAATACAACATGCTAATTGCTGTGATCTATGAATGTTTCGCTCAAAAAAAACAAATTCTTCTTGCCAAACAAGCCTGGAGAATTATTAATGACTAATCGTCCCTTTTTGCAAGAGTTTATAAAGCATATACTTTTCCTGATATGGAATTTTAGGAAGCTAGTATGGGTCCTAGGCATCTTACGGGTGGAGGAATATTTATTAGAGGAATGAATGTAAAGTTCTGGTTACCTGCATTTTCTTCAGTGACAATGTTGTGGTTACCTGAAAAGTTGTAGTTTTTCTAGAGCTAATTTTAAATTTTATGTAATAATGGTATAATTGTAAATTTAATTCATTTTGTTTAAATTTTCAATTGTATTTTTCATTTCTTATAAACATAACTTTTACAACCCTAGAGTACAATTTGATATGTGTCTCCGCACACCTATTATTCATATTTAATTTATATAAAAAATCTTAAATATATTGTTATAATTTATTATATAAGTTAGATTAGATTTTATTAATTCAAAAATATACCTCAAAATATGAAAAAATGATTCTAATCTTTTATAGTTTGAATATGTTTCATTTTAAAATTTATTTAAACAATAATTTATTCATTTATGCATTATTTTTTATCTATCTTGTAATAAATATGGGCACCCTATATATATATATATATATATGTGTGTGTGTGTGTGTGTGTGTGTATCTTCCTATATTTAACATATTTTTCAATTAAATACTTCATATATATATTAGATAAAGCTGATTTGTTTTTATTATAAAATTTTGATATATAAAAGTCCAGAAAAATAAATACATACAATATTGTACTAATTAAATTAGAAGAGGCCAATTTATTATATATATATCCCGGTTAGATTTATTGATCTGAGAGTTCACACGACTGATGATTAAATTTCTTCTGAATTTATTGATATGATAATTTTATTTTCATTAAACCAATAAAATATGATAATTTAATACATCTCCTAATTTTTCTTTTACTTGCAAAGTTGAATTTAATATTTTATATTTTATATTTGTTATATTAAATAGAAGATCATAATATTTTAAATATATATGGTAGCTAGATTTTAGGAAATTACGAATATAATTGTTTATAGAAACTGATATTTATTATGACTAACATTAGTTAAAGTTAAGAATAAAAAAAGAGTGGTTTTGGTTTTAATTAAAAATTGTTTCAAGGGTTAATTTATATTTGTATTTCTGTTTTAATAGAGTAGATACACAACTACAAATATTATGTTTAATTAATTTTATGAGAAGATCAACCGGATCTGAGGATGTAGGATTAAGTGGAGCAAAATAAACTTGACTTAAGTTTCGAATGACGACGAACCTCTCCACACCGCACGGTCGTGAACAGTCACAAAAAATCTCTACGTATATTTATATATCTATATGTTTTTGTTACTATTATAACCGCACCACACTTGTCCCATAGTTTTCCTGTATGTTACTATTCAGAGCATTAAACCAATTTTTTTTCAAATTTGGATAAAATGCTATGATTTATTTACAGTGTTCCGGTCATATTTTTTGAAAGAATATGGTTCCGGTCATACTTTTTTGAAAGAATAATTTCACAGATGTAAATTAATTTTAAAATTAAAGGTTTTGTAGGTGCACAAAAAAAAATATTAAAGGTATTGTTAGAAATATTAAAAATAGTAGATGTTTGTGGGAAACATAAAACTATTCTATTTGAAATGCTTATAGCTTAATCTTCTCTGAAAATTGTCTGGTAACACAAGGAAAATTGAAAATGATTGTGGTTGATGACAAACAATGGGAATATAAATTATGATGGAACATCATAAGCTTTTATGTCTTTATGGTAAGTGCTGAAAGGCGTGGCACAGGAGGCAATATTTAACATCATAAGCTTACAAAATTTTATTAAAAAGGAGCTTTTGGTTTGACCATGTCTAATCAGTTTCAGACAAAAGAGAACGAACTCATAAACTTTTTTTTTTCTTTTTTTTTACTGTTAAGAAAAATAAAGTCTTTTCGTTTGTCTATTACACACACAGAAAGTTCTATTAATTATCAGCTTTTTTCTCTTCTTCTGCCATAAATAAACACCCATCTTTATGAATAGCTCTCGCAATAATAAAAACCGAGAAAGTCGTCAAAAAAAAAAAAAAAAAAAACCGAGAAACATATTAAATATATGTGAAGAAAGAGACATAGACCAGAGAAGAAAAATAATGTAGATCAAAAATTGCCTTCATATATCTCAGAACATCTCTAACGTAACATTATTTTTTCTTAATATTTTATTCTAAAATAGAATAGCTCTATTATATAAATATAATATTGAAATAAATTCAACTGTACGATAAAATTACTCTGTTTTAGAGTTATAGAAAAAAATATTAGTGCTCTATTAAAGTGTTTTTCGACACTAATAACTTTGAATATAATACAAAGAAGAAGCGTTTCTTAGATCAAATCTTAATATTTTTGTCTCTTTGATCAAGAAAAAATGTTTTTTTTTTCTATATTTCATCTAAATATTTAAAAGTTTTTAAAAAGAAAATGTAACACATGAATAAATTGGTTGGAAAACCACAAAAACACTGTTTTATTTTATACATAAGTTTATATAAAATGTTTAATGTGTTTCTATAAATAGAATGCTAGTATTTTCTTTTAATAGAATGCTAGTATTTTCTTAATATGAAAATGTTATTTTCTAAATATAGAAAATAACAAATTTTATTTTTGATACAAACTAGAACTGGATCGGAACATATCTTTAAAAGTAATATTTAGAATTAGATATAGAAATAGAATGGAGAAGAACGTTTTTATGTTGTTTCTATTTTCAATAGAACATGTTCTATCATAAATGATTTTCTCGGCAGAGTAGATTCCACCTGAAGTTTTAATCACAAAATAAATTTGAAGAATATGAAATCAATAAATAGTTACTAGATCTGGTGTCGTTTTTATATGTTTTCAGCACCTATAATTTTAATTTAAGATGAATGAAAGATGTTCGGTTGTTAATAATCAAAAGTCATCTTAAATTAAATTTAAGAATCTTAAATGAAAATGTGATTTTAGAATCTGAATATTTTAGAGTTTTTGAGATAAAATGAAAACAAATATAAAACAAATGAGTTTTGTGTATCAAAAATAAGAGAGAACATGTTAAATTGAATTAAAAGGCAATGATAGACTGGTTTTTGGTATTGGTTATTTATGATGGTTGATAATTTAGATGATAATATTATTTTGTAATTAAATAAAAACGGTGATGATGTTTGAGGTATTATATATTTTTAAAAAATTATAATTGTATTTTGTAAACGATTGGTATGATAGAGTGACAATTTCGAAAAAATAGTTTTGTGTTTGAAAAAGTGATGTTTGAAAACTTTCAATAAAATAAGATGTAAAGGACTCATGCATATTCTTCTGTCATTATTCTAGCAATGGTATTTTGTTGTATTCTATTAGTGTCATTGAAAATACGAACCCATTACGAAATATAATGATAAGGTCGTAAATAATGAATATGTCTGAATGTATACGAAATGATGCAACAAGCGAATTCTAATTCATCTAGCTTTGCTATATAAATATGATGATTAATGAGCATCATCACCATCAGGAGTGTGTATTATCAATTATTAAGATTTCTAGTTTCTCACATAATTTTTAGCATCAGGAAAGCATTTCAATGAGGTCATGACAAGGTATACACCTCCTAATTAATAAAATAACAAACAAAGAGCACACAGCTTATTACTCAGACTCACGAGGAGAATCTTTCTTAAAAAACTTTTTTTTTTTTTGGCAACTGGATAATTCATTAAAACTAAAAGAAAGAGTTATGGCCTCAGGCCCATTACAAATTGCAGAAAATTGAGAGACATGATTTAGCTAGTAAGTCAACAGGCCCATTCAGGACCCTTGAGACAAAGACAATTGAAGCAGAGGAGAAAGGGGAAGATGGAGAGAAAACCAACGAGTCGATATCCGACTGGATCCCAAAGAGTTCAGTCGATTTCCTTCTCGATGTGATAGCTCGAACGAGCTCTTGTGAATCTGTGCGAAGACAGATGTGGTTGATATGTAGAGTTGCTGCATGCAGTAAGGCTTCTCGGATCGCCAGTGCCTCTCCTACGATCGCTGAGGGGACGTTCCCTTGGTGAGCTGAGCCCCTGCTGATTTCGTTGGAGTCCCTATCGGTGAAGATCCATCCTAATCCAGCAGCTTTTTTGTCGGATCTCCAAGCCGCATCGGTGTTACAGAATACAGCTTCGAGATTGATCGATTGCGATTGGGGAGGGCTATTTGTGTTCATGGTTTGCGGCGGCTTTGCTGTTTGTGCCTGTTCCCACTCTTGCTGAGAGACGATTGCCTTTGTTGCAGCTTCTTGAGGGGTCACGACTTTTTTTCAAAGATGAGGCGATTTTTTGAAGTCCAGATCGTCCAACAGAACCACGGGAACGCATTTCCAATGATGCCAGTTGGTGGGAGATTCGTCCATTTGATTGCTTCCTTCATCATCTCTACAAATGTAGTGAGGTCCGTAGTGTCTATAGTGTCTTTCCATGGTCCCAATTGCCAAACGTCTTTAGCAAACTTGCACTGTATTAGGATATGATCGATTGTCTCTGTTTCTCCGCATCGAGTGCAATTTGTGTTTGCTAAAACGCCTCTCCTTTGCAGGTTCTCACCCGTAGGGAGGATATTCCTAGCAGCTTTCCAAAGGAAGAGTTTGAGCTTGGGGAGGAGGTCTGGTGTCCAAATGAGCTTCTTCCAATTCCAAGAGGGATCGAGATTTAGATGTGAAGTCATAACCTGCTGCTTTGCCTCCTGTAGCGAGAAGTATCCCGACTTCACTGAGTACTCCCCGGATTTCTGGAGCGGCCATATGTAGGTGTCAGGGGTTCCCAACAGACTGGGTCGTAGAGATAGGATCTGCGATGTGAGCTCGGGGAGTAGGTTGTCTATGCGTGCTCTGTTCCATTCCTTTGTCTCTCGGGAGAGGATGTCTGCCACCATAAGATCTTTGTCTAGTAGGAACACGGGGCCAATAGGTTTGAGGTTTTCCTCTGGTTTGATCCAGGAGTCTGTCCATAGATTTGTAGTCTCCCCGTCACCTATGGCTTTCCCTAGATGTCGGAGAAGGAGGTCTCTGCCTGCCAAGACTCCTCTCCAGCCATGTGAGATGGCAGATCCTGCTTGGACCTTTAGGAAGGATGATTTGTGGCAATATTTGCCGAGGAGGATTCTGGCTAGTAAGCAGTCAGGTGCCGTCAAGATTCTCCAAGCAATTTTGGCCAGCAGAGCGTGATTGAAGTCTCGGATGTCTCTGAATCCCAAACCACCCAGGCTCTTAGGTTGAGTAATTTTGTCCCATGATATCCAGCAAATCTTCCTCTCTCCATCTTTTTCATCCCACCAGAACCGGATTAAAACTGATTCTATGCGTTTACACAAACTTAGGGGGAGTTCAAAGCACGTCATTGCGAAGGAGGGGATAGCAGAGAGGACTGATTGGAGCATTGTCGCTTTGCCCGCTGTTGATAGGAATCTTGAGGAGTAGCTGATGGCCCTCTGTTTCATCCTGTCAACGATTGAGGTGAAGAGATCTTTCTTCTTCCTATCAAAGTGCTCAGGCAATCCCAGGTATTTACCAACTCCTCCCTCTTTATCTATGCCCAGTTGTAACTTGACTCGCGTTTTGATATCGACAGGAGTCTTTGAGGAGAAGGAGATGGATGATTTTTGAGCATTTATCATCTGGCCTGAAGCTAGCTCGTAGTCGTGTAGGATGTTCATTAAGTTGGAGCAGCTGTGAGCATTGGTCGTTGTGAAGATCATAGTGTCGTCAGCAAAAAGCAGGTGATTCAGTTTCGGGCAGTTTCTAGCGACTCGTAATCCTGGTAGTTGACTGTTTGCTTGTGCTTTTTTGCAGAGTCCCGAGAGGACTTCAGCACAGAGGATGAAAATGTATGGGGAGAGCGGATCCCCTTGGCGGATTCCACGTTGTGGGACCACATTGCCGACGACTTCATTGTTAAGGAGGAAGGCGTATTGCACGGTTGAGATACATTGCATCATCCACTGAATGAAGGTATCACAGAAACCCATTCTCTCTAGTACCATGCTGATAAAAGACCATTCGAGCCTATCGTAGGCCTTACTAATGTCTGTTTTGACAGCCATCGAGCAATGTTTGGTTGCCTTGGACATCTTTAGATAATGGAGCATCTCATGCGTGATGAGAACATTATCAGAAATGATCCTTCCAGGTACGAATGCTGATTGTGTTTCTGAGATAACCTCCTGTAGTATAGGCTTGAGTCTGAGAGAGAGAATCTTCGATATCACCTTATAGTATACATTACATAGGGCAATAGGTCTGTAGTCTGAGACCATCTTAGGGCTGTGGATCTTTGGGATGAGTCTTATATGAGTCTCATTTATAGAGTAGGGGAGTGCGCCTGTTAGGAAGAAAGACTGAATTTCCTTTGTTATTGCAGGTCCCACCACATCCCAATTGGATTGGAAGAAGCTTGCGGAGAAACCATCGGGCCCCGGAGCCTTGTCAGGATGAATGGCAAACATAGCTTCCTTGATTTCATGAGCCAAAGGTAATGCTATAAGTGCTTCGTTTGTGGCTTCCGAAATGCATGGAGTGATCGCTTTATTAACAACTTCTGATGCAGGGGGGTTTGTGGACGTGAAGATTTCCGTGAAGTAGTGGGAGATCACCTCTACAATTTGCTTATCATCGTGTACCGGAACTCCTGCAGTAGACTCTATTGTTGAGATCCTGTTTCTGGCTCTTCTGCCCTTAGTAGCTGCATGGAAGTAGCTGGTGTTGCGGTCGCCCAGGGTGAGCCAAAGTTGCCTACTTCGTTGCTTCCAATATTCTTCCTCCGACTTGTAGGCGCGTAGCAGGTCTTGATTGATTCGGGAGATGGTCTATGTGTCTGTGTTCCTTGCAGCCATAGCTAAGTCTAGCTCTTTCCCCAGTTCACTAATTTTTTGCTGACTGTTTATGTAGAACTGTTTGCTCCATTTAACAATAGCCTTTCTGCAACTGCTGATTCTGTTTGCAACTGGCAGGTTTGAGTTAGCTTGCCAAGCAGCTTCCACAAGGACCCTTATTTCCTCATTGTTTCTCAGCCGCCGATCGTATCTGAAAATACCGGCTTTCTTCTTCTGCTTTGAATCAAAGGTGGTGAGGAGGGGTCTGTGATCTGAGGCTTCAAAAGGTAGGTAGTGAGCTCTACCATTTGGAAATAGATCTGACCATGAGCTGTTTACTAATGTTCGATCCAATCTGCAGTGCACCAGGTGTGAGTGTCTTTGTCCTCTCCAAGAGAGGAAGTCACCGGTGTGTTTTAGATCAAAGAGATCACAGGAAGATAGGAATGATCTGAACGCATTGAAAGTACTCTCGGGTCTCTCCCTGCCTCCTGCTTTTTCGGAATTATCAGTTATTTCGTTAAAGTCTCCCATCAAGATCCAGGGGTTATCTCGGTCTGCTCGAAGCCTTGAGAGAGAGTCCCAAACGCCTTGTCTGTTTGATTGCTCTGGAGCCCCATATACAAAGAGACTTGAGAAGGAGGTTCCTTTGTAAGTGATTTCCGTATCAATGTAGTTGCAGGACGTTTCATTGATTTGAATGTTAATGTCGCTTTTCCATAGCAGGGCGAGTCCTCCTAAGCCTGGCGTAAGGGGGGAGACCAAGTAATGGTTTTCAAAGGCGAGAGATTTGAGTTCCGTCATCACCATATCGTCTTGGTTCTTAGTTTCAGAGAGGAAGATGATATCAGGGGAGCATTGTTTGGTTAGTGTTTCGAGCCTTTGGACTGTCTGTGGGTTCCCCAATCCACAGCAGTTCCAGCTCAATAGGACTAAGGAAGACGACGAGGAGGGGTGGGAAAATCCTGTGGGGATGATCCCGATGTTCCATTTGCAGGAGCTGTAGTTCGCCTTGAGGAGCTGCTCGGTGCTCTCGATGGAGTCTTTCTACTTCTTGAGAGAATTGGAGAGGCGTGGGGGAAGCCGTGTCTCGATCCCGCTGATTGCGCTTGGGCTAAGAGTCTCCCTGAAGTTGCACCAATGAAGGAGCGTGGGGCTCCTGCTGTTCTTCTACTGCGTCCAGATTTTTCGATGTTTCTCCTAGCCGACAGCATACTTCAGTTTGTGGCAGGCACCAGAGGTGGGAGTGGTGTAGTCAGATGAGCTGCTGGAACAGCTTCATGTTCCCTTGCAAGGTTACGTTGCGCAGTTTCTATTATTTGTGTCGCCGTGTCTTCCATCAGGCCGTTCTCCTCACTGCGAAGGACTCGTTGGAGTCTAGCTGCACTTTCCCTAGGGTCAGGATGGTTAGTGTATTGGAAGGTGACCTCCCTTAGGTCCTCCAAGACAGCTTCCCTTGTAGGGATTCGTGGGTCTTGTGGAAAGTCGCAAACAGCCAGGTTCCTTTCTAGTGGTGGCCTGTGTTTGGGGGTCTGTTGCTCCTGTGCAGGAGATGTTACCTCACGTTCACTTAGGTTCAAGGCCTGTTCAGCGTGGTTGTGATTCTTTTCTCTCCAAATCTGATGTGTAGCAGTGTGCCTCACCTCTCTTTTGTTGGTGGGCTCAGATGGCAGAGTATGATATCGTGAGGGTCCTTGCAGGTTCTCATGTTGAGCGTGCTGATCATTTTGGATACTGGCAGTGATCTTGTTTGTCAAAGGTCTCACTCTACTTGGAGGGAGTGCTAGTCTTTCTCCAAAGGGTCGTCCGTGTCGGTCTACTCTGTCGTTGAAAGCAGTTCTCTGCTCGTTGTTTCGGCGTGAAGAGCTTAGAGCAGGGGCTCTTTCAATCTGTTGTCGGTTCCCAGTAGATCGGTGGGTCTGTGTAGGTGCGCTGAGTCTTGCATGAGGGCAGTTTCTTGCAAGGTGAGAGAGTCTATTACAGACTGGCAGTGGTAGTCTAGTGCCTCGTACTCCATCTTGATGGGTAGTTCTTCACCTGTAGCGAAGTAAAGAACAGAGTCCTTGATGAGCGGCTTCAGTCCGTCGACTAGCACTTGAATTCTTGCGGAGGTTTTGGTGATTTTGTAGTCTGCCAAAGTCCCCAGTTCCTGTCCGATGTTGTAGATTGTCTGCTCATGCCAGAAGTGCAGAGGTATCCCCTGGAGTCGGATCCAGAATGGGATTTGCGAGGGAAAGTGTGGCGATATAACTGGTTCCCAACGCTGTAGGATCAGCATCCAACGGTTAAATTGATAGGGCATCCCTGCTAAGACGGAGGTTAAGTCTTCTTCAAGCTCAAATCTGAACTGAAAGCAGTCCCCTCCCAGATCCGAGCCAGTGAGGTTTCCTTTGAGATTCCATCCACGCGGGAGAGCTGAGATTAGCGCCCCGATAGGTTGCTCTTTAGGGTTTAGGACCCTTCCTATCAGAGTGAGGAGGTTGTCCATTATGAGCGCAGATGTGTCTATTTCAGGAGCTCTGATGCGTCTTCTTGGTTGTCCCGAGTGGTCTTCTGAAGTGTTTGCAGCCGCTTTGCCTTTTTCTTCCGATGTGTAGCGTTGGAGAGTCATTTTGGCGTGAATGAGAGTGGATTCCAAGAGTTCAGCTAGGTCAATGGAAGTGTAGTGGCGTCTGAGTCAAGCTTCACTAAGGGAGTACAGTCGACCCTAGTGCAGCATAAATCCTAAAGAGTACGCGAACGAGGGAGCAGCAGTGTGTCGTTAGAAGGAGGCCGTGGAGGTCCGCCGGGGACTAGCCTCCGACAGAAAGCGTTTACAACCGTCGATTAGGGTTTAGTTCTTCCAAGAAACCGGAGGTTACTTCCCAAAGAAGAAAGAATTTGAACTTGCAGACAGGTAGCAGTAGATCTCGGCCAATGGGAGCGAAGTGACCGCTGGATAAGTCAACGGGGGTATCAACGGACCGCTGAATAAGGACTTATCTCGAGAAAGTCGTCTGGGAGAAAAAACGCGTCCTTAAAAAGAAACAACTATCGCTTGGAAAAAGACAGTAGACTTACATTTTAATTGTTCTTTTTAGTAAATTACATATAATTTTTTCATGTTAAATATTTTATTTTAAACCAGCTTTAAAAAGTTGCTAAAAAAACTTTTAAAAAAGCTTATTTTGGGAGGGATTTGCTAGAGAACATAGATATTATACGCATTATCAGTGTCTGTTTTTGAGACCACATGATGTAATAAATATTTATATTTGTCTCTATCTCGTGGTTGTCTACTTGTTTGTACGGGTTTGCATCAAGCAGTTACTATATGCCATCGTCAATGAAATGACAAATAGATCAATTTCAAGCATTCCTTGATAGGATTATTAGGTAAATATTCATAAATGCATCTTTGATGAAACTAGTCGAACTTAGAATATGATATGGGATTTTAAGCTCGTTTTGCTATCACTAATGTCAGCAATAATATATAAATATTGTTTATCATTATATTTAGTTATTCTGTAAATTTATTTAATTTTATATTTTATTTACAACTTTTCAACATGCAAATTTTTTTTCTTTTTAAAAGAAATTTCTCCTTTTCATTATTTCCTGATTATAGTATCATTATCATCAATCAAAACTCAAATATACAAAAATATGTTATATATTAAAATAAATAGCCGACAAAAAAGATTAAAATAAATAAAGTTTTGATATATATGCAAACAAATCTCTATAATATTATTTGAGAAGTCAGTTTAATATGTGTCGCGCTCACGTTAACTCTCACAATGGTTGATTACATTGATACCCTTAATGAATTAAAAATATTACATTTATTACCTATTATTTTTTTAAGTTTCCTTTTTGAAATTTTCCATATAACATATATATTAAAAAGGAAAATTTATAAATTTTAAAAATCGAATTTAAAAACGAAAATATATGTATATATAATATGATTCATTAAAAAGGAAATTTCACAAGATAGTAGTATTCTATTTTAAAAATATTTTTAGATAACATAAATTATAATTTTGAAGTCATAAATACTTACTTTATATCTATTGTTTCTTAGATGAAAACATATATTTTTATATAATGTGATTTCATAAAAATAAATTTTAGAAAGATAATCTTGATATTTAAAAAGAAATATTATTTATTTTAAAAACATAATTTTAAACAATACAAAATATATATCTATCTATAATATAATTTGAGAAGTCAGTTTCTTATGTGTCGCATTCACATTATGCACTCTAATATATCCAAATGATAACTAAATCAATAGTAAAAATAACAAAATCGAGTAGATTTAACATAATACATGCAACTTAATATATTCACAACATGAGTAACTCGACTAATCCAACTTATATCTAATATCATAGATTAAACTACAATAATAATATATAATTTTATGGTAATAATTAATTTTATAAATATAAATTATAGAATGAGTCAAAATATATTAACAAATGAAAATAAAATATTAACCAACTGTTACAATTTAGTTTTTTTGTAAAATTTATATATGTAAGCATGAGACTTGATAATATCATCGTTATATTAATTTATTGAATTTGGAATTCGACACTTTAGTTTATCTTTTATTTCATTCTAATCACAATATATCTTAATTTATAAATAATCAACCTAAAATATATTTGCATATAAAAGATAACCAACCAACCAGTAACCTAAATGCAAATAATAAAATTAATCAAAATTTAATATAGTTAGAATAAAAGATATTATAATCGAATTCAAAGAAATAAATGCAAATCAATATATCCAATGAATTCAAAGAAATAAATGCAAATCAATATATCCAAATGATAACTAAATCGACTGTAAAAACAACAAAATTGACAACTTATAACATATCTAAAATCGAATGTCTAATTAAAGTAATATAATATTATTAATATAAACTATGCATACAATTATAAATTAATATAAAATTAAAAATAAATAACAATTCATTATTATAGTATTACTATATAAATACTTATACCCGTGCATGAGCACGGGAAAATCACCTAGTTAAGAGTAAGTTTCAAAAAAAAGAAAAAAAAAATAAGAGTAATATCAATTGAGAGTAATAATAAGAAAGAGAGCACAAATTTCATAGAGAAGAATAGGGCATGTCATAAAAAATAAAAGCGAAGTTCCCTCTTATTATAAAAAAGCGACCAGGCTTGTTTTCTAGCAATGATTCGGTCTACTTTATCATATTCTCTCTTCTTTTGTAATTTTATTTTATCCTATCTATTTATCGTGTACCTAAAATATGTCCCAATTATCTATGTTTCTTGATTTCTACCCTCGTACACAAAACAATAGTAGGGTAACATGTTTTCCGTGATGTTCGATCATCGGTAAAATTGTGAAATATCAAGAGTGATGTTTCTTATGGAAACATCCATCTAAGCTATTATATTGTTAAGCCAGAGAGTTATAAAAAAAGTTATTATTTTGTTGTTGACAGCCCGTTATTTACAGCTGTAGATGTAGTAGTGCAGAGGGAGGAAGTATCCCTATTTAAATCATCCAACGGTAGAACTAGATCAATAAATACAACTATACAAGTACATACTAGTTGATAGTTTTTTTTTGTAACTTACATAGTTGATAGTTCTGTCTACAAGCAACATCGATATTTACAATCTTTGTTCAAAGCATGGGAGAATATTAATGATACATATTTTTCTTTTTCTTTTCAAAAATTTGAACATACATTTACATCATTGATACCAAACGAGTTTATGATCATGCGAAAGAGGATTTATAAATATGAATATATGATATTCAATATATGGTGGATTTGTAATAGTATTGTATACTCAACTGATAGCCAAGTGAAAATGTTATAATGTTTTTTTTAATGTTATAAGTTTTAACTTAGGCATATCTTAAAAATAGTGAACGAATCATTTGCTCGAGAACCAAAAGCGCACTCGTGCGAGCAAAACGTGACTCGCCGTTAAACCATGTGATTAGACTTATTTGTTTTGATTAATTTGCGATAAAACCATTTGAGAAAACAACAAACAAAGTTAAAAATAATAAAAATATAGTCACTCCTGTTTACCTTATGGTAACGCGGCATTGATTTTCAATTCTTTGATTTTTTGTGTTAGAAATCTTTCGACGGAGACATTATTTATACTTATTTTCTTTGTTTGGAAATCAATTATATACATATCCCATTCCCAGGAAGGACGGTAACTTAAATTTTTTTTTTCGAATTGTTATTTGACGAATTTTTTTTTATAAAACCAACACCTAATCACTAATTTACCCTTTCAAGGTACCTATTTTTGTTATAAATTCTCATGAATAAGCAACAGTAATATTGGTAGTGGTATACAATATGTTTACTATGTATTCTTTAAATAAATTTTGGATACTTTGGCAAATAGTTTACTTTAAAGCTTTTACAGCAAAAGAAAAAAAAAGACAGACAAAACCCAGAGTAGTATATAGTATAAATTTGATTCTATGTTGTCACTCCCAAAACAAAATCTCTCACAAGTAGCTATCAAGAACAAAGCGAAGGGGAGTTTGCTTGGTCTTTGCTCATCATCCTCTTGCCTTGAAATACTACTTCCTGTCTCCCTCTCTGTCTACACACAATCACACTCTTCTATTCCTTTTTTTTTTGAACTTTCAATCTTCTATTCCTTTCTCTCTATATATATTATCTAGTCTCTCATTCCTTTTCACTAGTATTGGTCTCTACACAAAGAGAGGACAAGCAATGGAGAATGTTGAGAAAGCAGTGGAAACCGTTGTTGTTGGGAACTATGTGGAGATGGAGAGTGAAGGGAAAGACTCAGACATGAAATCTAAGCTTTCCAACTTGTTTTGGCATGGCGGTTCTGTCTATGATGCTTGGTTCAGCTGCGCTTCCAACCAGGTACGTCACCTTTACTGTATTTTGTAGATGAAAACAAAAAGGTGTCGGTTTTATACTCCACTATGTGTAACTTGATGAATATGTCTATTTTCTTTAGGTGGCGCAAGTGCTGTTGACTCTTCCATATTCATTTTCACAGCTAGGGATGCTCTCAGGAATTCTGTTTCAGCTCTTCTACGGCCTCTTGGGAAGTTGGACTGCATACCTCATCAGCATTCTTTATGTCGAATACAGAACAAGGAAAGAGAGAGAGAAAGTTAACTTCAGAAACCATGTCATTCAGGTAACAATATAAAATTATTCTAGTTAGCTCTTTTCGACATCCTGTTGCATTTGAAAACATATATATATACTAATTACATGGATTTTTTTTACAATGTGAAGTGGTTCGAGGTTCTTGATGGATTGCTTGGGAAGCACTGGAGGAATGTTGGGTTAGCATTCAACTGCACCTTTCTTCTCTTTGGATCTGTCATTCAGCTCATAGCTTGTGCCAGGTACTTACTACTAATCATCCAAAATTATTTATTGATCAGGAAAAGAAGACTACAATCCACATATATGTATATATATTTCTTTTCTTAATGAGATCAATGATGATTTGGTTTTAATGAACAATGAATGAATGTGCAGCAACATATATTACATAAATGACAATCTGGATAAGAGGACATGGACATACATATTTGGGGCATGTTGTGCAACCACAGTCTTCATCCCTTCCTTCCACAACTACAGGGTTTGGTCTTTCCTTGGACTCTTGATGACCACTTACACTGCTTGGTACCTCACCATTGCCTCCATCCTCCATGGTCAGGTAAATTAATTACTGAAGGAATTTTTTTATGCTTTGGTAATAGTTTTACGGTGGGATAGATTAGCTGGTGATGTTGTAGCTTAAGGGGACTCAAAAACATCAACAAAGTTGTCTTCTTTCTTGTGTTTTTGGCCCTTTTGTCTCAAGCAACATGTGGTTGGGACCACTTTTGCCCAAACCTATATACATTGGTGTCAGACATGGTTTAATGCATCAATGATACATTGCTTATAAGTTATAATACAGATATATGAAGCTGTTTGAGATTAATAATATATATATGTAACAAACTATATTGGTATAATAATAGGTAGAAGGAGTGAAGCATTCGGGACCAAGCAAGCTGGTGTTATACTTCACAGGGGCCACAAACATTCTTTACACATTCGGTGGTCATGCTGTTACAGTGTATGATCTTTTAACTTTTTTAACCCCATTAATCCATGTATCGCTAAGGGTATAATCGGTTACAGAGATTGATGAAAAGGACCACTCCCTTTCTTTGTTTTTTGTTTTTTATTGACACGACACATTTACTTCAGTTAAATATGTAAATTGAATATGTGTTCATGTGTTGTTGGAGCAGAGAAATAATGCATGCGATGTGGAAGCCGCAGAAGTTCAAGTCTATTTACCTGTTTGCGACTCTGTACGTCCTAACGCTGACCCTGCCTTCTGCGTCTGCGGTTTATTGGGCGTTTGGCGATTTGCTTCTAAACCATTCAAACGCATTCGCTCTCCTCCCAAAGAACCTTTTCCGCGACTTTGCAGTTGTGCTCATGCTCATCCACCAATTCATCACGTTTGGGTTCGCCTGCACGCCTCTATACTTCGTGTGGGAGAAGCTGATAGGCATGCATGAGTGCCGGAGCGTGTGCAAGAGAGCCGCCGCGAGGCTTCCTGTGGTTATACCCATCTGGTTTCTGGCTATCATATTCCCTTTCTTCGGCCCCATCAACTCAACCGTGGGATCACTCCTCGTCAGCTTCACCGTTTACATCATCCCTGCGCTGGCTCACATCTTCACCTTCCGCTCATCCGCTGCACGTGAGAACGCTGTGGAGCAGCCGCCGAGGTTTCTAGGGAGGTGGACAGGAGCTTTCACCATCAACGCATTCATTGTGGTGTGGGTGTTCATAGTTGGGTTTGGGTTCGGTGGTTGGGCTAGTATGATAAATTTTGTTCACCAGATTGACACCTTCGGACTTTTCACGAAATGCTACCAGTGTCCTCCACCAGTAATGGCCTCACCTCCTCCGATCAGCCATCCTCATGTCAACCACACTCGTGGCCTTTGAGCAACAATGAGCAGACACGAAGGGTGGTTTATTCCACGGAGATAGATTTGGGTTCGTTTGTTTAGATTTTTACCAAGGCTTTTTGTTGTTGTTTCTTTTTTGGTTCTTCAAATTTTACTATCGTCGTTCATGTTTGGAAATTAAAGAGGACATCTTAATCTGTTAACACATATAAATACCACAATCTATTTTATTAATTTTGCAGTGTGCCCTATTGATATATGTTCTGTCCAATTATTTTTATTTTTATTTTAAGTGGTTACTTATTATTCCTTTTATATAATACAACCATATCTAATTAATTATATTTAAATACTAACACGTTCTATTTCTTCTTAGCCTTCGGATTCTAACACGTTTTATTTCTATCTAATAAAAACAGTTAATTACCTTTTTTTCTTCACAACAAAGTTCCATTAACAAAAATCATTTATGACTATTGGTTAACAAAAAAATCAGAAAGACTCCTCAAACCACTAATGAATTTCTGTTAGGTTTCGATGACGCTCAATAGAGTCTGATTATTATTTGAAGTGTACCTTATTGATTCAGTTGACATTAACAACTACAACTAAATAAACATGATCGTCCCATTTGTAATGTTTTGAGATCAATGCTTCCAATACTAAACACATGGATCTTCGCGTGAAGTTAACCTTGGTCAGAGAAAGGTGAAAATAAGCGCAAGTAGAAGTGTTCCGTGTTCGCTAGGGTCAGTATCAGAGATCTGTAAAGGCATGGATGTTGGTGCGGACCATGGATTCATATCATATTTGTATTCTGGGTTTATGGTTCTTGCTGGTGGTGTCATTGGTAAAATCAAACGGCAAAAATCAGAAGCCACTGAGATATTGGAGAAGACAACCTCTTTTGCCGTGTTATAATCATAGACGTCCACGTGTCTTAATCATAAAGCTTCGCTGTTAATTTAAATAGGGATATTTTAATTTTGGGCTGGAACGATTGTAACAACTCTAAATCTCCGTATCATTTTCCATGCCTTTTAGGTTTTAGGTTTTTGATAAAAATGGTTAACAACATTTTTTAATAAATATTAATTCCATCACAAAAAATTATGGGAACTAGAATATTTGACCTGAAATTATTGTAAAGACACATTTTAATATTGTTTTTTATTCATAACAGCCCAAAAAATTATGTAAAAACAGTTTTCTCAGAAAATGATGTTAGCGGAATCACTAATATCAATAACATATCGTTCTAAATATTTGCATACAAATATTCATTTGTATACATATATTTAATTTCACTTAGTTTATAACTATCAGTTTTTTATTTTTATATAAAAAATTGATTGACAAAATAATTTATCATACCTAACCTATTTAAGAAAATATAGAGTCATCTACATGTACAAAATTTAACATCACCAAAAATATTTATAGTCATAAACATAAACAAATTTAAAAATTTACATGTCCTCATTTTGGCCAAACTTTATCATATAAATTTTTTAAATGATTTGGTATGTAGTATAGTCAAATAATATTATTTATATTTTTAGGAAAATGATCAAAATTATATCTGTGCTTTCGGTTAGTTATATTAAAACTGCTTCTTCCTTTTTAACAGTTTTTACATGAGCCTAATAATAATAGTATATATAATCATACTATTAAATTAGAAACATGTTCAATTGATAAATAGTTGAGTCTAATTTGAAAATACATATAACTTATTAATATAACTGCAACAACAACAAAGAAGTTCCACAATGATAAATTCATCTTTTCGGAATGTCATTTTTTTGTATATCAAACTCTTTATCATGGAATTGAAACTCCTATTTTAAATGTCTATCTATATCAAACTCCTTATCATACTAATCTCAATTTCAAATTTTTAATATTTTCTCCAGCTATATTTATAGGTTCAGAGATATGAGAGAAAAATTAAATATATCATAGAAAAAACTAAATATTTAGAGATATAAATGGTTACAGCCACGATTTTATAAAAATTATACTTTTATAAAAAATATAAAACAAAAATATATCCGTCCTTTTAAAGGCGGATCATAAATTTGGTTCAATTATTTGAAAAAATCGACTTGCGGATGTAGGTTATGAGTATTTTATTCGAGGTGGATGCGGATTGGTAAATTTTGGATTACGGGTACCCACTGACCCGAAAAGTATTTAAAAAATAAAAAGAAAGTAAACACTTTTTTAAAATATGGTAATTGTAAAATGAACAATTTAAATTTTTAAAAATATATAAGTTTTATTATAAATATATTTTTATATTTTTATAATAATTAAATTAAATAATTATTTTTAAAAAGTGTATAACCCGCGGATAACCGTAAAATTAAATAGGACGGATACTGGTACAAATTATTTTTATGCGGATTGTGCTGGTCATATTGTTTGACCAAAAAAAAATTGAAGTCCGCGGGTTTGCGGGTTCGACCGGCAACCAAGCCCTAACCGAACGTATACCAAATCAATTTTTAAATTATTTAATAAAATATATTTTGATTAAGATTACACACAAATATGATTATAAAGAAAAATACAAATATAATCACAAAAAAAACACAAATATGAAAATTAAATTAAAACAAAAATATACCCGCCCTTTAAAGGGCGGGTCAAAATCTAGTAGCACTTAATGGGAAAGATACGCCCAATGCTCCCAACGATTCGACCCGGCAAACTCTTAACTAAAAAATATATGAACGCTAAGAATACAGAGCAAAGGTTTGATGAAACCTACAAATATAAATTCAGATATAACTCTTAAGTCTTAACTAAAAAAACATATGAACGCTAAGAATACAGAGCAAGGAGAATTGTAGATTCATGAGCAAAGGTTTGTTGAGAATTCTAAGATTCTATAGAAGAGGCTCCTGAATTACCGTAAATAGTAGTATAATTAACTTTATAAGTTACAAGAAAGATCATAACCGAAGGACCCTTTTCCTCTCCCTTGCAGAGCCAAACTATCTTCAAACCACAACTCATGAATCAGTTATTTGTTCAAGAAGTAAGAACACAACAACAAGAAGCATCCTTTATTTATGATCTCATCTGTTCCCGTCACTGAATCAAGCAGCAACTTTCTTTGACGTGACTGTGTTCACAATGGTAGCAAACTCAGGACCCTACAGTCACATCAAAGTAGGGCTTACATGAGTTCAGTTTGTATTCATCAACCAAAGGTATGAACTTTACTTACTCTCATGGAGGCACACCAAAAAGAAATCCATCAAGGGACTCTCGCCCCTTTCCTAATAATAACGCAACAAGAGTTTGGATCAAGGGCACACGCGTCCGTGGACGTCTGTCTATCACGTGATGTCTTTGCCAAAATCAAATGTTTTAGGATGATGGATACATTATTCCTTTATACGAAGTTCATGATATATAGTAGAACACAACTGGATGTCACACAAAGAAAAAGAACACAACTAGATAAACACACAACAGAGAGACTTACAAAGAGATCACATTGTCTGAAAAGCCCTTTTTAATGCGTCACCATTTACTAATAACTAGGTGACCGGTACGCATCCTGTGCGGACATTGTACAGTTTCAAATTACGGATAAAATAGTGCTCAGGTTTGAAACTAATGGATTTTATATCATAAGACCACCGTCTTTGGGATAAAGCATCAGGCACAGTAAAAATGATGGTAGTCAATATTTTAAAAGGACGAAATGGAACAAAGTAACTTCGGTATCAAGAGATAGTTATTGTGTGTATGTATAATTGCAACGTCCCAAAAATAATTTATGTGTTTAAGAAGATATTTTTTTTTCCAAATCTGGAATTAATAGTGTATAGTTAGAGAAGTAACATATTTTACATTATCACTAATTAAAATTGGATGGTATATACGTTGTAATTATTTATTTTAGGTGAAAATTATTTTATGCATAAATTTGACTCTATTTATGTAGACATATTAAAAGAAAAGATAATAAAATTGAAAATATTATCCATAAATTCTATAAAGTATGAAGTACAATTCTCGATAAAAAAATAACCTCAATGAGAGACCTGAAAAAAATCAATTTCATTTTGTAAGAAATTGGACGGGTTAACATAATTTGAAAGATTTAGAAGTAACAGATTATATATCATAAGACAACCGTTTTTGGGATAAAGCATCAGGCACATGAAAAAAATAGATAACAATTAAGTATCGTGCCTACAGAATATTCTGAAAAACTTGTTTATAGACAACATTCAATGTTTTTGTTTCTGGCTTCCTTTTTTTACCAGTTATTAGGATTTTTAATCCAGATCTCGACTTAACTCTATATACACAACGTAGAGCTGACCATGAGAGAACACTGGCCTAGACAGAAACATTATTAATATCTAATCAAATGTTTTATGTATTATTAAAACTAAATTGTTCTTCATATGTTTTATGTATTATTCATATAAATATGTATTATTCAAATACAATTCATATGTTTAATGTATTAATTAAACTAAATTTGTTCTTCATTCAGTCTTTGTGGTTCAAAACTATAAGCCTTTTAGACATTACTTAATTTAATCTACTTTGATATTTAAATTATTATCATATACTTTGAAATATGAAATAAATAAATCACGCATGTGCGGACATCAATATGATTTATATAATGCATGTATAGCTATTATTATTAGTGCATAAGTGCATCGTAATTATACTTCACTCTCGTTGTATTTTTGTATCTTACTCATTTAGGTTTCTCCACATATAAGTCTCTCTCTCTCTCTCTCTCTCTCTCTCATAAACCTTTTAATTTTTTGAAAAAGATAAAAAGGTAATTACGATCATATCGTGCGTGCGGGCATTCATATGATTCATATGTTACCCGTCTAGCTATTAGTATAAATATATAAGTAGATTATAATTCTTTCTCAATCTCTGTGTATCATTGTGTCTAATTCATATACTACATGTTACGTTATTATTTTAAGTGCATAAGTGGATCGTAGTTATCTTTCTCTCTCTCTTTCTCTCTCTCTCTCTCTCTCTCTCTCTCCCTCATCGTAAACCTTTTTTTTTTTTGAAAAATATAAAAATGTAAACATTTTTTTTAATTCACCGATTATGTTTTAACTACCACAATTTTGATTTATATGGGAATGTTTCCTAGTTTAATATTTTATCATGAACTTTTCTTGGGTGAATTACCAACTAATCATAGTTTGCCAATTAATATACAGTTTTTTAAAAAATAATAAATTAAATAATAATAATTTCTGTTAAAATTTTAAAATAAATGAAAAATATTAGTAGATACCAAAATATGAAATTTTTTTAACAATTTTAAAACCGTCACAAAGAGTAAATCATAAGCACTAAACCCTAAACCCTTGGACAAAGCTTAAACCCTTGGGTAAAAATCCAAACACTAAACTCTACATTCTTGGATATACCCTAAACCCTTGGGTAAATCCTAAACACTAAACTATAAATCCTTGGGTATACCCAAAACACTAAATCTCTTTCTCTCTCTCTCTCTCTCTCTCTCTCTCTCTCTCTCTC
>NC_079513.1:7284734-7289277 GCF_000801105.2 Raphanus sativus | reverse complement strand
CTAACAATAGTGATCTTACAACATTAAGATACGTATTATATATGGGCTACGTATTATATATGGGCTTATAAGATACATGTTAATAAATAATGAAACAGTTTAAGGAAATATATTAAAATTATATTGTCATAAATTGGTATGCAGTAAATATGATATCAAATTGTCCAAGTAATCTTTATTCAATATAAGGTAAGTTATTATAACCGAATTAACTAAAGGTAAATTATTTAAACAAAGCAGTAAATATGATACCAAGTTGCGCAAGTAATCCGCAATGAAAATAAGGTAAATTATTAATAAAAAAATTAACAAAATACAAACATGATAAATTACATTTAAAACCGTGAAGTTAATACTTTTGGTATTCAAATTATGCAACCAGTGTACAAAAATTAACTAATCGAAGATACCTATTATATATGGCTAACAATACTTAAAATGTTTCAGGTCTTTCTAACGCCTCCATAATCGGCCTTGTCTTTGTCCTTCCATTCGCCTGCATAATCAACAAGACTTGTCTTATTGGACAGCAAGTAACAAATATTTTTTAAAGAGAGAGAAAAGAAGACTCACTTTTGATACTCAATGGACCTCGCAAGGAACTCTTTGGCAACATCTTTTCTGTCGTAAGAAGCTAGAACCGGTCTGATATCAGCTGGATTGTTACGTGCAACATCTGCAGACCACACCTCAAAAAAAAAAGAGATCAGCCAACCGACCAACATTAATAAATTAAGAAAACAGAAAGCAAGACTGGAATTGAACGATCCAGAAATCAAAATATATTTTTAGTGAAAATGTTATTGTAACTTTTAAATTACTAAAAGTCAATTACGTCAATAAAATTTGATGTCAGAAAGGAATTTTATTCATTATTTTTTTATATTGAAAATACAAATGTAAAGGAGAAAAAAAAAGGGTCAATTTGCTCAATATTCATATGGGCTCTGACAATTAAGAATATAGCCATGCAATGAAAAATGTGTCAATTTGCACCATAATAAGACATTATAATCCTTCATGGAGAGTGAGCATAAGAGTGAGTATGTATTTCAAACGCCGAGCTATATACTATTCTATATATAACATAGATATAGAATAGATTATTCCAAAAACATAAATGTAAACCTTAAACCCCAAACCGTACACTTTAAACCCAAATCCTAAACCCTAAACCCTAAACCTAAAACTAAACCCTAAACCCAAACCATATATCCTAAACCCAAACCCAAACCATATACCCTAAACCCAAACCATATATCCTAAACCCAAACCATATACCCTAAACCATAAACCCTAAACCCAAATTCTGAACCATAAATCCAAATTATATACTATAACCCAAACACTAAACCCAAACTATATACTCAAACCATATACCCTAAACCCAAACCATATACCCTAAACCATAAACCCTAAACCCAAATTCTGAACCATAAACCCAAATTATATACTCTAAACCCAAACCCTAAACCCAAACTATATACTCAAACCATATACCATAAACCCTAATCCTAAACCCTAAACTCAAACCATTATCCATTACGTGACTATGTTATACATATTATGGTATGAAAAACTTGACACACCCACAAACTTTGTATATAGGAAATTTTCTAAAATTAATTTCTTTAGAGAGAGAGCTGATGAGTGGCGTCGGTGTTGGAGAACAAAACAATGTAACTGATCAAGTAGTGAGTAAGAAGAATTAGGAAGCAGAGATGGAGATACAAAGTGCAAAAGAAAAGAAAAAGAAATGTATCATACTATACTGTAATTTAAAATCAGTATAGTATGAGAAATTGAGAGAGAGAGAGAAACCCTAAACCCAAATCATATAGTATAGGCAAATACAAATAAACAAACACAAATCCATATATCCTAAACCCAAATCTAAAATTCTAAACTCAAACCCTAAACCCAAATCATATACCCTAAACCCAAACCCTAAACCATAAACCCTAAACCCAAACTATGAACCATAAACCCAAAACATATACCCTAAACCCAAACCCTAAACTCAAACCATATACCCAAACCATATACTCTAAACTCAAACCCTAATCATAAACTCTAAACTCAAATTTTTATCCATTACGTGACTATACTATACATATTATGGTATGGAATACTCGACACACCCACAAAATTTGTATATATGAAATTCTTTAAAATTTCTTTAGAGAGAGAGATGATGAATGACACCAATTTTAGAGAATAAAACAGTGTAACTGATCAATTAGTGAGTAAGAAGAATCAAGAGGCAGAGAATGAGATTTAAATTACAAAAAAGAGAAAAAAGAAATTTATCACACTATACTATAATTTTAAATAGTATGAAACATATGACGTATGATCTGGAAATAGGGATTATGAAAAAAATTAGAGCAGTTTACAAATATATGTCAGTTTTACAACATTTAAAACATGTCATATACAAAAAAAAATCTATATTTTTAATAAGTATATAACAAATTCAAATTATAATTTTTTAAACTTGTAAAGTGAATTAAAAAAGAGAGGTGAAAGTAAGAAAGGGTAATATGGCAAATAATGCATAAATATCATAGCCTAATTGCTCTTATGGTTAGAGACTTGGTTTAAATCCTACTATGTATATGCATCCAAATTTCCAAAAAAAAAACACTAAAGGATATACAGAGAAGTCTCAAAAAAAAAAGAACTGAAAGAAAGAAAAAGACTGTAAACAGCCATGAAAAATTTTCACTCTTATATTTCTGGATGCTCCTGATCAGCCATTTTTTATCCGACCAACATCAACACCTGACCAGAATCAATCTCCTCCTCCAACGCCTTATGCTTCTGTTGAAGTCAATTTCTCTGGAAATATAAAAGGCCAGAAAGAAATGAATATAAATGAAAATCTTTAACCCAAAACACAAGAAACGAAACTGTAACTTAAAAAAGGAATCAGAAGACAAGAGGAAGAAAAAGAAAAAGTAATACCTTCTACAAGATTACCATCAAATTCGTTGGAAACAGAATCGTCATCATCATATAAGAAACAAAATGGTTCATGCCACCAATGACGTGCTAATGGGACTTACTCACATAAACTAATTATTTTAAATGGTTCATGCCCGCGGGTAATATAAAAATAATAAAAATAATTATTTTATTAATATATTTCTTTTAAAAACAATATAAATAATATATTTTAGTTAATTTTTTAAAACTATTCGTAATTTTTATTATTTTTTAATAAAAAACATATTTTTTATAAAAAAAAAGATAATATTTTAAAAAAAAAATTAAAATTTTCGGGTTGGCGTGTACCCGCAGTTTAAATTCGGTCGATCCACACCCGCCCCGCGTTAAAATCACTCGACCCGCACCCGCGAATAATTTTTTTCAAATCACTCGATCCGCACCCGCCCCGCGGCGGGTAAAACGGGGCGGGGCCCATGGATAATGAGTCAAATTCCCAACTCTATTTACCACTAGAGCTAGAAACCCCGTTTTTTTATATTTTACTGTAGAAGAGCAAACTCGTAATTTCCTCTATCATCTTCTTCTTTGACCTATTTTTTCTAGAGAACTTGATATTGCAGCCGTTTTCACTGTTTTGAACATAAATCATCATTTTTTGTGTCGAGTTTCTTCGATTCAACTAATTTTCTTTCATACTATCATCACAACACGCTAGATCTATGGTTTATTTACGGATCCAAACTCGAAATCACCAGAAAATACATGTTTTTGGTCAGAGCCGCGTTTTTTTACCGATTATGGTATAATCGCAGCGGGAGAGCTCCGCCGAACGTATCACCGGCGTGGAATCGGCCGCACAGGCCGCGTTTTCGAACAGGGGGTATAACCACCAAAAAAATATAATTCAATCTATAGTCAAAAACCCTACCTTTTCACTATATCACTAGGATAAGACCCGCGCCTTGCGCGGGATGAAGTTGTTATTTTTAATATGTTTTGGAGAATGAAACAATAGTTCGGTTTCATTTGGATTATGGGTGTTCAATCTGGATATCGGGTTGGTTTTGGTTAGGTTCGGTTTTTTCGGTATTTCGGTTAGTAAAATATAACTACTATTCTAAATCCATATTTACTTCGGTTTGATTTGGTTTATATATCGTTATTTTCAGTTTATTCGGCTTTATACCAAAAACATAATTATTTAGTTTGAGATCATATTATATGTTATACGAATTTTAAAGTCATATTGTCAAAAAGTCATTTAACTAAAATATATTATATATTTAAATAAAAGAATAAAAAACAAAAAAATGCTTCTATCATCTAATAAAATAATTAAATCTAAAATTAATATCAAAGCTCTAAATTTTTTAAAAAAAAACAGAAGCATGAAAGAAACTTTTTTCTATTCTTTCATATTTAGTGTTCATCAAATTAATATGTCTTCGATTGAATACAACTCTGTTTATTTAAAGATAAAAAGTTGTAAAAAATTTCAACTAATTGTTGTCCATCAAATTTATAATTTTTACTTCAATTTAGTTAATGTTAAAATAAAACAAAAAGACTAAAAAATAAGAAGTCTCAGTTG
>NC_079513.1:7252191-7284634 GCF_000801105.2 Raphanus sativus | reverse complement strand
CATTAGGAAATTCCATAATTTTATTTAAGGAAATATTGAAGAGCATTAATAATTAATTTATTGTTAGTTTAATAAAAAACTTATTATATATTTATATGGACCAACCTATTTTTCTAAGGATTCTAAGAAACATTGTGGTGATGACACATGTATACACCAAATGTTATAATGCTTCTCTTTTAATATATAGGGGATGTGTCTTTTGTGTAATATTACCATATTACCCTTTATTGTAACTTGTAAAACCTGCAAAAGAAAAAAAATTTAATAATTATTATATTCTAAAAACAACTTGTGTCTATTGGAAAATGACATCCTCTCATAATAATTTTTGTTCTTTTCCTCTGTATCTTAAGATCCATTCTTATTCTCTGTTGCTGTCAGATTTACTTATTCTCTATCACCATCAATAACTACTTACTAAAATTTGATCGGGGAAGATGATCATTTTTTGTTCTATTTTACATTACACACATAGAATAGAAACTGAAATATTATTTTATTATGTTTTTAATTATTTTTCATTGACATCTCCGGCACCGCCACCAATTATGTTATTTCTGCCACAGTTTTCTCTCCATCACCGTTATGGCTCCTTACTTACGCCGTTTTATTTTCCTCTGGCATTACTTCATCCGCTCCACCTGTAGTCATTCAATTTGCAATGTGGTATCTATCTTGTTATATTCTATTTGGCGCACATAGAATAGAAATGCACATTTACTGTAAATAAACATGTTTTATCATTTGTTTTTGTATCAAAGAAGATGACATAAATGTTGCAATGTAATATTGTTTTATTCTATTATATTTGACAAATATAAAATAAAAATCTGATTTACAGTAAATAAACATGTATTATGTTTTGAAGTTGTATCATTGATATGAATATTAGTTTATATGTTAACAATACTGACACGAGTTTAATATTTAGAGGTTGTGAATAGAGTCATAATCATATACTACTTCGGCCATGTGAAATAAAATATTTAATGCATATGTATATTGTTAATAGTATATATTATTTCAGATTTTAATTTTATTCAAAATATTATAACTATATATTATAGTTTACATTTGGGTTTGGGTTTTGTAATTGCAGTTTAGGGTTTAGTATTTAGGAGTTGAGGTAATGTTTAATATTTAGGGGCTGATAATGGAATCATAATCCTATAGTACTTGGACCATATGAAATAGAACATTCAATGCATATGTATGTGATCAATAATATATACTATTTCGGATTTTAGTTTGATTCAAAATCTTATAACTATATATTATAGTTTGCATTTAGGTTTGAGTTTAATGATTTGAGTTTAGGGTTTAGTATTTAGGAGTTGGGGTAATGTTTAACATTTATGAGTTATTATGAAGTTATAATCCTATACTATTTCGGCCATGTGGAATAGAACAAACAGTACATATGGTTGTGGTCAACAAATATGTGACGTGGATGACTTCTTTTTTTTCCCTGTGAAATATTTATTTTACCGGGTAATGGCGAAGAAAAAGGGTATAACCGATGAATTAATGTGCAAATGGTAATTTCTTTATTATGCCAAAATCATTGTTATCTACCTAATTTATCTTCCAAATATGGCTAGTACACAAATAACCCCTATAAATTATTCTTTCTTTCATATAAAATAGACTGCGACGACTTCAATCCTTGATCCTCCAGGAAGCCACCTCCAGCCTCTCTAGATCATATTCAGTCAGTCGGCTTCTGATGTATCTGCTTGCTGTTGAGCTGCTGGAACTTGTATGCCTCCATTAGCTCATGTTTAACCTGTCCGATTCGCTTCTCAGCTCTCCTATTTCCATCTTCAGCCGATTGACTACTCCATTCAATTCATTGATAAAGACTGTAACAACAGAGCAAGTGAAAATATATCTAACAAAAAAACAAAGATTACAGATCGTAGAGTTTTTTTGTAGAGGCGGCGCGATCTTCACAATAGATTGCAAAACAAGCCACTTGCTAAAGTATCAACAATACATAAGAAGCCGTACCATCACTAAGTTTCACTCTCTGCTTCGTTTCTTTGTAACGAATCCTCATTTCTATGTTTTTGCTTTCCACCAGAAATCTTCCTCTCTGCATTCAATAAAAATTATTTAGGATAAACAACTCAGAAATTAAAAAGTATGATAGTTGTTAACGTGATATTATGTGTCACCTGCGTCAGCCTGATCTGGGCAGATAATGTCTCAGCCTCGGCCTGAAGAGTCTCTAATTTTTCTTGCAACTCGTGCTCTTCCATCATGATCCGCGCCTTCTTCTCCTTTGAGAGTGCAGCTGATTGCCTTTTTGATAATATTCTGAAATGGATAAAACAAATGTCATAAAACCATTACATACATCAAAAAAATTTAGTCACACAATCTTAGGTTTACCTTTTGACGTGCTCCGGATCCGATGCAGCCAGCTCTTTGAGACTCTCACTGCTTACAATCTTATTCATTTCAGATGCAGTAAATCATGTTCATCCTCCAAGTCATAAAACTTCTCGTCTGGATCATCCGAACTGGTTATACTCTGGAAACCCCCGGGAGAAGGACGCAACTCGCCACCGATACTCCACTTCCCAATAAGATTATCTGTTAGTGCAATGAGAGCAGAAAAATAAAGTGCAGAAAGTAAAAGACTTTTAGTAGTTGCAAAAAAAAAAAAGATTTTAAAATTTTTTTTTAATACCATTAGCAAAACACTAAAATCTAAAACCTAAATCATAAACCTTTGGATAAATCATAAACCCTTGAACAAATCCTAAACCCTTGGATTTAAAAAAATAATAATTTTAACAACAATCAGCAAAACACTAAACCCTAAGTCATAATCCTAAACTCTAAACCCTAAACCATAAACCCTAAACTTTTGGGTAAATCCTAAACCCTTTGATAAATCTTAAACCCTAGGAATTATGATTTATCTAAAGGTTTAGAATTTATCCAAGGGTTTAGAATTTACCTAAAGGTTTAGGGTTTATAGTTTAATGTCTGTTGACAGCGTTTTTTTTTAATATCTTTTTTGCGAGTAATACAATGTGTTTAAAATTTTAAAAACATGATATAACTCGATAATTTTTTGTTTTCTTTTCTTAGAAGATACTAAATATAAAATAACACAATCCTATTAATTGGTGAACATGTAGGTTCACCATAAGAGGTGAACCCAAGAATAAATCATTAAAAGATAGACAACAGAGCAAAGAAATAAAATAGTCAACAACCTGGTTTACGAGACTGGGACACTATTTTAGTTCAAACCGAAGGAATTGATTTTCGTTTTATCAAACCAAACTAAAGAGGATAAAGACGAAATTTGAAGATTAAATTAACAAAATAAAGGAAAGTTGTCATGGATATTTTCTGAAACCTATGAATGTATAATTATCAATACTATTAAAACAGAAGGTCCTTTTTTGAAGTATCCTTCTATTTCAACAATATTTACAGATCTCTGCCACTAGAATATTTTAAATCTATAGTTTTTATTTAATTATTTATTTTCCAAATTTCCTTTTATTTAAAAAAGCAGAAATCATACATTATTTTTCTTTTCAGCTTAATTAATTAAGCAACATCCTTCAATATAGGAAATGTAACAATATATATATTTGATTGAACCAGATTTATCGTTTAATTTTTCTAGGAAATTCTAAATGTTCTAAAACATCCGAATAAAAATTTTCTTCAGCCTTCTTCACTCTGCTCCTTCTTTTTAGTTAGTCTCTCTGAAGAAAATGAAGAGTCTCCTTCGATGAAAATGATGTATTCATGGCGTAAAGGTTAGGGAGTCCTAAAAGAAGATATGTTCTCCCCATTTCTCCTTAATTTTTAGTTTAGACTCATAAGAAAATCATTTTCTAGATTCGTTTTTTATTTCTGGGATTTTCATGGATTTTATTTTATGGAATTTAGGTGTTGCCATAATCAAAGCTATGATTGATGTAAGTGATTTCATTTTGTGTTAAGCTTCTAATGTGATTATGTTCAGCTTGGGTACATACTTATGCATTGTTTATTCATGAACACCTTCAACGCTATGTTTTAAAATATGATACTGAGGCAGAACATCTTCCTTAGACTACCCCAGGACAGGATAAGGGATAAAATATTCCTATACTTTGTGATTTGTCTTGGTTTCAACCTTTTAACAGATTGTTTCGATTCTGCGTGTTGTGGATTGGCAAAGGTAGGCATGGGCATAAAATCCGGAACCCGAAATCCGAACCGAACCCGAACCAAAAAACCTGACCTGTTATCCGATCTGAAATGTAAAAATACCGAATGGGTTTTGAAGGGTCGTATAAAAAATATCCGAACCCGAAGTGTTATTAACCGAACCCGAACGGGTAACCCGAAAAACCTGAAAATAATAGTTAATATAAATATTTTGAAATATATATATAAGTATTTTAGTTATTAAATTTAATATTCGTGGTAATATGATATATAATAATAAATATTAACAATATTAAAAATGTTTTAAGTACATAATTAGTTATAAATAAGTAATTTATAATTTGTTCATTGGAAGAACAAGTCTACTCTCTATGATATAATGTATATTTTTTATAAATAATGTTTGTTTTCATGCTTAATTTAACATTTTATTGTTATTTTAGCAATTTTGTGTGTGATAGATTAGTTTTTATTAATTTAGTTGTTTTTCTTTATATTTTTCTTTAATTTTTTGTTTTTTTACTTTGGTTATATCTGAATCGAACCGATATAATCCGAACCGGAATGATATATGGTTACTTTATGGGTTTTAGGACGCAATATAATTTTTAACCGAACCTGAAGTGTTATTATCCGAACCCGATCCGTACTAATGAAATATTACTATGGGACTTAAGAGCGTAAACCCGAAAACCCGATCCGAACGCCAACGGGTACCCGAACGCCCAGGCCTAGGCAAAAGTATAGTAGAACCACGGATTTTCAACAAATTCTTGAATATTAATTTAAAAGTAGATTTTTTTTTGGTCAACTTAAAATTAGAATTCTTGAATACTAAATCTACTATACCATGGAACTTATTTGTTGTTGTTTATCTAAATCAAACTCCTTAGGACATGTTTATTACGGGTTTTAGGATGAAGTTTTTGGCGTAATATAAAAACCGTTCTTAACTTTGAGTAAGAAAAACTAAGAACCGTCTCTTAATAACTTTTTACTTAAAGTTAAGAGACGGTTCTTATATTACGTTAAGAATCTCACTTTAAGAACCCTACATTAATAAACATGGTCTTATTATACTAATTTCAATTTCGAATTGTGTCTATTTTTTGCAGCTATATTTATAGGTTCAGAGATGTGAGAGAAAAATTAAATATACCATAGAGAAAAATTAAATATTAAGAGATAATTAGTTACCGCCTGGATTTTATAAAAAATATATTTCTTAAAAAATATAAAACCAAAAATATATCCGTACTTTTAAAGGCGGATCATAAATTTGGTTCAACTATTTGGAAAATCGATTTGCAGATGCGGGTTATGAGTATTTTATCAGGGGTGGATGTGGATTGGTAGATTTTGGATTGCGGGTATCCGTCGACCCGAAAAGTATTTAAAAAAAAAGTAAACACTTTTTTAAAAATATGGTAATTAAAAAAACAATTCTAAAATTTTAATATATATAATTTTTATTATAAATATAGTTTTATAATAATTAAATTATATAATTATTTTTTTAAAAGTAATCTATTCTATTAAAACAAGTATGACCAGTTGATATATATTGTATCCAACATATTTTATAACTGTCAATATTATCTTAATAAATACTTTGATCAACATATTTTATAACCTCTACTTATAACTCCTGATAACCGCAAAATTAAATGAGATGGGTGCCAGTATAAATTATTTGTTTGCGGGTTGTACGGGTCATATTTTTTTACCAAAACAGAATTGAAACATGCGGGTTGGCGGGTTTGACCGACAATCCAGCCCTAACTGAGGCTATACCAGATCAATTCTTAAATTGCTATTGATTTATTAAAATATATTTTAATTAAAATTTATACACAAATATGATTGAAAAAATAAAACAAAAAATATACCCGCCTTCTATAAGGCGGGTCAGAATCTAGTGTCTACTTATAGGGTCAATTTTGGGATATTGAAAAGTCGAACAGTGTATAACGGAATACCTAAATAATCTTTTTTTCATGTGTATTAAGTGCAATTGCCCATTTGAATATAAATAAATTTAATATAATTTAACTATGATATTATTGTAGAATTTTTTAAATTATTATCAAGATAATGATAAATTATCAGTTAAATTACTAAAATTATTAATTAAAGTTAATAATTAACCATAAAATATGGCTAAATCTAGAATTCTGGGGAGCAAGACAAATCATATGTATTAAAATTAACTTTATATATATATTTATAACTAAAACTATTAATTTAAATTATTAAGCTTATAATACATAACCAAAATTTTCTAGAACTGTGGGAAACATGAAAAATAAACAAAATAACCTAAAACTATGGAGAGAGTGACAAATCAGCAAAATCACTTCTATATAATATAGTACTAGGTAGTAATCCGCACCTTGTGCAGGATGAAATTATGAATTACATTTCTCTTAAGATAAGAAGACATTAGTTCTACAAAATCAGAATCGGTTTTTCATGTTTTGTTTAATTAAGTTTTTCTGCAGGATGATATATAACTACCATTCTAAACCCATATTTTTTTTTCGGTTGTATTTAGTGAAGTTTTTCGGATGTTTTGGTGATAAAACCCAAAGTATTATTATTTCTTTAGTTTTATTTTATATGAATTTTAGACTGTTTTATGTTGAACCAATAATTTCCTTCTACAATTTCTAAACTCATGAAAAAATCAAATCAAATTAAATCTAAATAACCGTTGAAGAAAAAAGGACATCTAATATTATTAGTGCTGTTTGAAAAAACAAATTGGTGACATTTTAAGATTATGTATTTTATTTAAGATAATCTAATTTTTTTTTGTTTGAATTTTCATATATGTTAGAGATAATATAAGGAGTTGTACATTTTTACTCATAGAAATTTGTTTTTATTGATTTTAACAATATAAATCGTATTAATAGTAGTTTTTATATAATTTTTAATAGTAATTTTTAGATACATTCGGTGATAACCAAAAACTATTATTATTTGTTTAGTGTTATATGAGTTTTAGATAGTTCTGATGCCGAACCAATGGTTTCATATTATAGTTTTTAAATGGATAATAGTTGAAAAGAAGAAAAGAAAATTATTAAAATATATTATTTTATTACAATTTAGTAAATAATGAAAGAAACATTAAGAAAACCAACATTTCAACCTCCAAGAGAATTAGATACTTTCTTATGGTGAATATTTAGTTATATAGGTGATCACGTCAATGTGTATGTATATGTGTACTAGGGTAAACCCGCTCTACGGGCGGGAAAATAAATAAAATAATAATACAAATTTATTTTAAAATCTGTAATTTACTTTTATTTTAAAATAATATTAAGATTTCATAATTGTTTTACAGCAATTTTATCTATATATTTTATTTTTCATTTAAAATTTTTAAGCAAGGTTGATTGTATATTATGAGTTAATCACTCTTTATTGATTACTATTCTTTACTTTTTTCACTTTCAAGAGAAATGAACCCTTCTTTGTATTAATTAATAAAAATGTATCAATACAAAACAAAACAATTGATACCACTAATTGCATATGTAAACCTATACAATATGTACAGACAGGTTGTATATATTTTTATTAAGAAATCAGTAATTAATTAATTGTTAGTTTTAACGTATTCAATTGATTTGTTTATTTTCGCTTTTTCACATGATGTTCAACAGAAATGAAACTTTGTTTTATCTTTGCTTTTTCACATGTTTGTTCGAGAAAAATGAACCTTTTTGTATCAATTCAAAAAATAAAACAATTTTATAGTACTAAGTTGTGTAAGCCACATACGTAAATATTTTCATTTCAAGCATACTCAGCCAAACATCAAGCTGCCTCTGTTCTCGGGATCCAGAACCAGAGATCATCTTCATCTCAAGTGTGACGATAGCTCAGATATATGGAGTATGGTTTTCTCCTGTATAAGCGGACCATTGCAAATGTTTATTAATAGGTCAGAACTGATAGCATGGATCAGAAGTAATCAACGCCAGTACTGTTTCTGCTTCGGCTGCTACTATGAGATGGAAGCACCAGCTCCTCCGGAAATCAACACGCAGACACTACTTTTATGCTTCTTCACCTTAAACACATTTAGCTTGAGTCAAGCCTAATAACAGTATCATGAAACAAACAAAAAAAACAGCATCGAGTCAAGTCATAACAGAGAAAAAGATTCAAGGCGAGATAAAGTTAAGGACTAAGCCCATCAATGTAAGGAAATGATGAATAAACTAATCATGTTTATGTGGTCATTGTACAATAGAGATCACATGATCACAAAGCAATACTCAAGATTTTGGCTCTACAGTCAATTCAAACACTTACTTCAACTTCATACCAAATCCTTTAAACTACTCAAGCTCAGAATCATAAGGAGGACAATGACTCTTCAGTTGCTTAACCAGTAAAGCCAAGCATGAACTTCAACTGATATTATAAGGACAATTGAAAGAGGAGTATTATCAGATTCGGGAGTGATCCAAGCCCATCTGAACACCAGAGAAGCAATCACTGGCCTTTTCATCTCTCTCCTCTGTCACATATTCCTTCTCAGGTGACGATGAAGAGTTTGTCTCCTACACCACAAAGCCTTCTTCCCGCTTTAAGAAGACGCCATACTCGAAGGTTTCACGAAAGTTGTAGGAAAAAGTTGACTTTAATTCTAAAAGAATAACCAAATTAAAAAAAAAAAATCAACACGATCAGGTTAACTGATATCTTGCATAATTACATGTTTTTAACCTTCATATCTTTGTGCATTTTGATCATATAGCTTAGATCTTAGTGTCTTTAGGATCCATATTGCATTCATATGTCCCTATCAGGTGTTGGAGCATACTATGAGATGATGTGAAGTGTTTGAGAGTTCAAAGATCCAAAGGAGGTGAAGAATGATGCTCAGCCAAGCAAGTACTCCCTTAGACTCGACTGGACCGGAATGGTCGAGACCGGAATCACCATCCCGGGCGTGAAGAAGCAAGACCGGAGAGACGAGACCGGGAAGCACATCCCGGGCGTGAAGAAGCAAGACCGGAGAGACGAGACCGGGAAGCACATCCCGGGCGTGAAGAAGAAGACCGGAGAGACGAGACCGAGCTTCCTCACCCGGGCGTGCAGCAGTACGGACAGCGCATTCCATTCGACGACCCGCGTCCTGCTCCAAGCCCGCGTGCTGATCCATCGACCGCGTCCCGCTCCATGTAAGTTTTCTTCTCTTTTTCGACCCAGACCCGTTTACCCACGACCCGACCCGAACCAAAACCCCCTCCTAACATAATTTTCGACCTCTTCCTCTCATTTCTTACCTCTTTCACAAATCTAAAACCTCTCTTGCCTCCAAGAACCAAAAACACCTTATCTCACTCAAATCTCCACCAAATCAATCCATTCTTTTTCCTAAATCAAAGTCTTTCTCCCATTAGTCTATTTTCTTGAATCCTTTCTTTATTTTCCATCATCCATAGAAAGGTATGAGTTCTTTAAGTTCAAATTCGTAACTCTCATGAACCCTAAAAATTTGAACTTGAAATTTGAGCTTTTTCTTGCTAGATTCTTGTAAAATAGACTAGGGAAAGCTTTTATATCATGCTGGGTAGTTGGTTTCATGGTGGAATTGAGATTAATTTGAGCTTTGAGAAATTAGGGTTCATGAGATTTGGGGATTTTTCAAAAATTGCTTGTTTTAGGATATTCTTGGAGTAGATTGAATGCTAAGTTGGTGGAGAACTTAGATTTAAGGTTGATTTCGTGCTGTAGAGTGATTGATCAAGAGTTTTGCTGATTAGAGATTCTAATTGTTCAAAAAAAAAAAAATTGAATTTTGAACCTGGGATCCTCTAATTTAGTTTACATCTCTTGTTTTGCTTAGCTATTAATTTTTAATTGGGTTTTCTAGAGCTGATCTCTTTCGCTTTGATCATTTCTCTCTCTTTGAAAATTTTTATTTCCTTTGCTCACTCCTTTCCAAGGTTTTTCTTTTTCAGGTACCAATGGCACGACAAACTCAAGCTGAGATAGAGACTGAGAAGAAGAAGAAAGCTGAGAGAGAGACTGTTAGAACAGGGAAAGTGCTGGGTTCACAACCTGGTTCCGAGGAGGAACGTAGGCAGCAAGCTTTAGCCATGCTCAAGAAGAAAACACAAGCCAAGAGAGATGGCAAAAGAATTGCTGCTGATGAGAGTGCGGCTGACATTGCTCACAAGCAAGCCCCTCCCAAGAAAGCAAGAGCACCAAGGGGTCAAGGTGGAGGAGCTCTTGTATTGGAGAAAAGCAACCAAGAAGCTAATCTTACCATTTCAACTCAAGCTCCAATACCACAGCCAAAAACCACCTACCAAGAGGCCCACTTCTCAGTTAGTTTGTGAGGAGGTGCACCAAAACCAAGTCCTTAAAGATCAGCAGTTGAGAGCAAAGCAGAAGAAAGAGGGCAAAAGACCAGTGGTTGAAGAGAGTGACAGTGAAAAAGCTGAGGATCCCTCTCCAGACAGTGATGAGGATCATGGCCCTCCCAAGAGGAAAAACTTCAATGCTGGCAGAGATATGAAGAAGAAACCCACATAAGCTGAGTTGGTGGAGTGATGTTAGGAGTTTTTGAGGCTCCTAAGTCAAATGATAGTAAAATGGAAGTAATATGTCGAACCAGTTCTGAGGGATTTCAAGCACTAAGAATGCAAGCACTTACTTAATCTAAATGCAACAATGATTTAAAATGATTTCAGTAACAATGACTAATTATGATGACAAGATAGAACTAAGGCGCAGTAAATGAATGACTTGCTTAAATATGATAAAAGAGAACTCATGGGCATAGGAATATGATTTCGGGTGATCAAGTATCAAACAAGGATGACAAATGATGAATCAAACAAATGACCTTAAGCCTAAACACGATCCTAAGCAAGCTCTATATCTAGATGAATGCTCATTTGCTAACACATCTCAAACATCAAATCTCTTTGGCTGAATGATATGAAAACAATCAGTAAGAACAGGTTTATTAGCTATCCTAACACTCTTAACAACAAATATCTTTGGCAAGATGCATTAAGAGCCTAGCAGAGTTGTCTCAGACATTTCAACAAACACCTTTTGGGTGGAAAATGTCTAGAGAACAACTTTCGAATGATCAGATCGAAAGAGGCTATAAGAAGACTCTACTAGCAAGGCTTGAGATTGATCTACACTAAAAACATCCTTGATCTAACCTAATCACCCTAGTCTCCCTAACCCATGAATTCAAAAGAGAACTACTCACTAATCTTCATGTTAAACCTTAAACCCATACTGGATTTCAGATTAAACATGTAGATGAACACAGGAAATCAATAAGAAATCAATAACAATAGAACAATGAATCCAAAAGATGAACTTTCCAAGAGTATTTTGTGGTTTTTTCTTTAACAAAAGATAATCCGCCCAAAAGTGGCTACAATCAGTCTTAAACTTAGGTTTTTCAGAGTGCCAAAACGACATAAGTAATTGCAAATAGGTCCTTGAATTTAAAAGAAATCGAAAATAAGAAACACGCAGCGACCTCCGCAGGTCGCTCCAGCACGTCGCTCTGGCCTTGGGAGCGACCTCGGATGGTCGCTGCGAGGGGTCGCTCCGGAGCATTTTCTTCGTCTTCGAGCCGTGTAAAGCCGAGCGACTTGGAGTGGTCGCTCTAGCTTTGGTCGTCAAGGTCGCTCCGGCTGGAGCGAGGTCTCACAGCGACCTCTGCAGGTCGCTCCAGCCTCTTCTCGTCCAATCATCCTCTTTTTCACATCTTTTGAGCTCCAAATGCATCCCAATGTCTCCAAAAGCTCCATAAGATGCTCCAATACCTGATAAGGACTCATGTATGCAAAATGCAACCTAAACATGGCTAGAATCTAACCTACATGATGAAAATGCATGAAAAGGGATGGGTGAAACAATGCAATTATGCAAGACATCAACTCCCCCAAACTTGTTCTTTTACTTGTCCACAAGTGAACTTTCTAGAACTCATTGAGAAAGAGGATGTGATGGTGGGAGCTCATAGCCAAAAGAAACACACATAGGACTAGATTTTACTCAAAGTCCAAAAATAGCACACTCTCTTATTGCACTCTAGCTTCTCAAGGCCTATCCATACTCCTATGCCTCTACACAAGTTACAATGCTCATCCATCAACAAGCTCTTTAGACCAACTCTCACATTCATTTATACAACACAAAAGGTAAATACTTGCAAATGGGGACTTGATCTCAATCATTTGGCTTGGTAAGAGTGAAAATGGTCTAATGTGAAGCAAGAGGGGTTTCAAATGCATCTTTCATGGTCACTAACTCTCAAGAAAAGGAGCAAGAACATTATGCAAAATTTATCTAAGAAAAGGAGCAATTCATGCATACAATGACTTGTTCTTATCATTCTACCCTTTTCCTAAATGATTACAAGTTCTACCCTTCTTCTTTTCATCATCCCAAAACCCAAAGATACCACTTTCATCACTCACCCAATGAACACTCTTCTTTTTCTTATCTTAACCAACTAGGGATATTTTTTTTTTTTTTTTTTTTTACTAAACTCTTTTTTTTTTCTTTCCCCCATTCTTTTCATGTTTCTTTTCTTTTGACTCTTAAGGAGATTCTATTTATACACTCTAGAGTTTTTCTCTTTCTTTTTTTATCCCTAGTGGTTTTCTTTTCTTTACTCACTTTTTTTGGTTCACTTCCTTCACTTTTCTCTCACACCCCAATCCCAAGATCAAAATCAAGCTTACAAACCCAACAACCATCCTAAGTGCTAGCTCAAATGAGGTCCTAGTGCTAGCCAAAGATAAGAACAAACCATTGTCGCTCCTAATACTCTCAAGATTTTGCACATGACAAGCTTTCACAAAAAGGCCTCACTCAAGCAAATCAATGATGGCTTCAATGAATGGTAAGGGTTAAAGGGTATGGGAGTGCCATTTGGATTAACAAGAGGATAATGAATGAAATAAGATAACCCAAATGTGTATGAGATCCATGACTAAGTATGCAAGTGCCCATATGCAAGAGAGATTAAGTTCATTACATTCAAGTTCAGTTTGGAGTTGGTTTTCAAGAACAATGTCAATATCAAGCAAGCAACACGTTTCAAGAAGAGCGGACAAGGCTCGAAACATACAAGGCTTTTTCAAGAGGTGCATTATCAATTCAAACGCGAAGTGGTGTTCTTTCCAAGGCATTTTAAATCATTGCTCCCAATGCAAGTGAAATGCAACCTATATGCTCTAGACTCTCCTAAAAGGTGCAAGTGAATGCAGTCTAAATGATTTGCTTTTTGTTTTTTTTTTTTTTTTTTTTTTTTTTTTTTTTTTATGAATATGAATAAGAACACAATGCATGAGACTCTTAAACATGAAAGCAAACATGATCAAATATATGGTACCTCCCCCAAACTTAATTCACACAGTCTCTGTGTTGTTAAGTCGAAAGAGATACCCAAAAGAAATCTAAATGCAAGAAAAAATGGTATTTACAAGGGAAGAAGTGCGGGTTACCTTCTATGGGTGGTGAGTGGAGTCAGATGGGCCAGCGCCATCATCTGGTGGGAAGTAGGTGTAGTAGCCTCCAGCTGAACTGTAGTCTCCGTACCAGTGCTGACTCTGAACCTCCTCAACCTCTATGTCGTCATCTGAAGATGCCAAGGATGGAGATTTGTTTCCTGAGGATGAGGGTTCGATGGGAGGGTTCCTGTCTAGGCGCCGCTGCTGTCTCTCAGTGAGGGGGAAGCTGAGGGTAGCAGGATGAGGTGGACGCCGGGGCTGTGGAGCGTCCGGGAATTCAAAGTCTGCTCTGCTGCATCCTGCTATACCTCCCCTCGTCAGCACATCAGCCATCTTAGTCAAGATCTTGGATGTGAACTTGGCCTGCTGCTTCACCGTCTTGCCAAGCGCCTTGCACTTGGTCTTTAACTTCTCAATTGTCCTGTCCTGAGCCTTGTTCCATCGCTGCAGCCGACCTATGTGGTCATGAGCATCGCGAAGAGAACCATGTGGAAGAACCCCGTTGTAGGGTGGGGAGGAGTAGCGCGGTTGACCATAGACGGGTGGAGAAGCCGCCTCAGCAGGTCTCTCTGGCTCAGTCTCTCTCGACTCCCTAGGTTCCCAAGGTCGACCCAGTTCAACAACGGGATCGAGAGTCCCGTGTTCCCCAAGGAAGTCTGTCGGGTTAAGGTCAAAGCTGATGACTCCAGGGATGATCAAACTCGTCAGGTCCATGTTCGGGAGGAGTACCTCAGCTTTCCTTCCGTCCAAGCGATAGTGGTAGACGTAGCTGCCCTGGTACATCCCACTGAAGTAGGTGGCTATCTTCAAGTAGGCTCCATCAATGAGTTTAGGACCAACTCCACCCCTTCCTAAGTTGATGTGCTGAGCCTGTAGGAGAGGTGTTATCATCCCTCCAATCCCTATCTTTGCTTCTTTATCCCCTGTGGTCCAAGCCCAGTCTCTGTAGTGCTCAAGACGACTCACAAAGAATCCTACCATCCCAAATTTGGCGTAGATGTCTGTGCTGGGGAGAGGTAGCTGTCCTGGAGTAGTGTAGGGACTGATAGCATGGCAGATAAGGCGGAGATCTTCCTCAGTGACGTTACCATGCTGTTTCCGTGGGTAGAAGAGGTGTACAAGCAGTCGGTGGAGGTAGCGCACTGTAGGGTGTCGGATGCGAGAGTTCTTGTCAGCGCCGGTCCTGTGGTTGATTCCAGTAATCAATTCCCACAGCTTCTTCGGGAGGCCGTCGCACCTCGGAAGAGTAGTCTCCTCTGCATCTTGGAAACCCATGACTGTCCCAATGTCTCTGAAGTTCATGTAGTAGACCCTTCCATCGATCTTGAACTTGATTTTCCCCCATCCCTGCCGAACATGTCTAGAGTCGTGGTAGGTGACTTCCAAAGTGGACAAGAACTGGGAAGTGAGCTCCTTGTAGGTGGGATAAGCCATGGTGAGAAGCTTTGGCATTTTCAAATGCCCCAACAGTTCCGCCATATCTGAGTCGATCTCTAGTGCCTTCAGTAGCTCAAGGTCAGCAAACCTCGTTGCCTGCCAGCCCATCCCATTCATCAGGTGATCATACAGCTCTTCCGGAGTTGGAATCTTCCCCATGTCCCTTTCAACAGCAACACCTTTCCCTTTTGTCATCTTTGCCTTCTTCGCAGGTGCATGCTCCTCTTCTGACTCCTCGTCACCTTCCTCACTCTCCTCATCAGTGGGAGTTGCAATACTCTTTCCTGCTCTCTTCCCCTGTTCAGTCGACTTCCTTGCAGCTGAAGTCGTTTATGTTCTCTGCATTTGCTCAGTGGACTTCCTTGCAGCCTGAGTTCGTTGCCTAGTAGTCCTCTCAGTCCCTGTTGGAGCAGTTTCAGCTTCTAAAGACTTTCTTCTTTGTGCCCAATCTTCTGCATCTCTTGCCTCCTTCTCAGCTGTCAATTGTGCCCTTGTTTTCTTACCCATTGGTACCTGAAAATTTCACAGCTTGAAAAGGAGTAAGTAAAGGAAGTGGAAAGGGACAAAGACTTGGCAAAATGAATATGGAAAAACAAGTTAACTCAACAAATGAACCACAATTTAAGCTCAAGCTAACTCAATTCAACCATTTAGACAAGTTAAACACCAGTTCACCAAGTCACAAGCAAGAAAAATCACAATTCTCATCCAAAAAGATAAGAAAAGAAATACAAGATAGTATGACTTCTCTCAATAAAAGCTCTAGGATGAGGAAATTGCCTGAAACAAGTCTCTACACATCACAACACACCAAACTCAAACACAAACACCATCATTTCAGTTCAATTTCGAAAACCCCAAATCCATGAACCCTAATTTGGCAAAGTTCAAATTAATCTCAATTCCACCATGAAATCAACAACCCAACTTGATATACATACTTTCCCTAGCCTATTTCATCATAATCAAGCAAGAAAAGGACCAAAATTCGAATTTCAATTTCTAGGGTTCATGGACCTACGAAATTGAGTTTAGAAAGTTCATACCTTACTCTGGATGAATGTAAATGGCGAGTAGATTGTGGGAATGGGGCTACTGGGGCGAAAGTGAGGGTTTAGAAACAAGAATCAGTTGATTTGGTGAAGATTTGAGAAAGTTATGGAGGTTTTGGTGATGAGAGAGTTTGAGAGAGTTTGTGAGTTTGTGAGATGAGAGGAGAGTGGAGAGGGTGAGATCGAGGGTTTTGGGTAGGTGAGAGGGTCGACCGGTTCGATTTAAATGAGTAAAACCGGTTTAATCGAATCGAACCGGGGTTAAAATCAGAAATCACTTACCTGAACCGGACCTGGAGCGACTTGGAGTGGTCGCTGTGAGGGGTCGCTCCAGGCCATTTTCTTTCTTCTCTCCGTCGCGTGTGAGCCGAGCGACTTGGAGTGGTCGCTCCAGGTTTCCTCATGAGGGTCGCTCCCAGCTGGAGCGACCTAGGCTCGTCGCTCTGGTCATGTCGCTCCCAGCTGGAGCGACTGCTCGACCTCGCTCCGGTGTGGTCGCTCCGACGATGCCCCTTTTTGCTCACACCAAGTCGACCCAAAACCTGCATAGAACTTCACTTCCCATTTTTTTTTTGTTTTATGCAATAAGATGAAAGAAAAAGAAAATGAAAGTACTAATGCAATATGTACAAAGGATATACATGGGACTTCCTCCCAAGTGAGCTTGTTTTGAGTCGCTAGCTTGACTTTACTTCCTTTGGATTAGGCTGGGGGAGGATCAGAAAGTGGAGTTGAAACTCCAGCTTCCTCTGGTGCATCCGCCATGTAGAGCTTAACCCTCTGCCCATTCACTGTGAAGTAACTTCCATCAGCACTCCATAGAACTATTGCTCCATAAGGTCTGATTTCTTTGACCTTGAATGGACCGGACCATCTTGACTTGAGCTTTCCTGGAAACAACTTCAGCCTAGAGTTGTAGAGAAGGACTTGGTCTCCCTCTCGGAACTCTCTTTTCAGAATGTTCTTGTCATGGAAAGCTTTGGTCTTTTCTTTGTAGATCCTTGAATTTTCAAAAGCATCCATCCTTATCTCATCAAGCTCATGTAGCTGGAAAAGTCTTTTCTCCTTAGCACTCTTGATGTCGAAGTTCAGCAACTTCACTGCCCATAATGCCTTGTACTCAAGCTCTACAGGTAGATGACAGGCTTTCCCATAGACAAGGTTGAAAGGTGTGGTACCTAAAGGTGTCTTGTAAGCTGTCCTATAGGCCCAAAGTGCATCATCAAGCTTATTAGACCAATCTTTCCTCGTGATCCCCACAATCTTCTCCAGAATGGATTTGATCTCTCTGTTAGAGACCTCAACTTGACCACTTGTCTGAGGATGGTAAGGAGTTGCTACCTTATGCTTCACACCATTCTTCCTTAGAAGCCCTTCGAGCAGCTTGTTAATGAAGTGAGAACCCCCATCACTGATCACAACTCTTGGAACTCAAAACCTTGGGAAGATAATACTCTTGAACATGTTGGTCACCACTTTAGCATCATTGGTGGGACTAGCAATAGCTTCCACCCACTTTGAGACATAGTCAACAGCCACAAGAATGTACTTGTTCCCATATGATGAAGGAAATGGTCCCATAAAGTCAATACCCCACACATCAAAGACCTCAACTTCTAGGATAAGATTTTGAGGCATCTCATTCCTCTTGGTGATGTTTCCTCTTCTTTGGCATGAATCACATTTGGAGACAAAGTCTTGTGTGTCTTTGAACATGTGTGGCCACCAGAATCCAGCTTGTAACACTTTTGCTACAGTCTTAAAAGTAGCAAAGTGGCCTCCATAGGATGATCCATGACATTGTGTGAGGATCCCATCTATCTCTTCATTAGCAACCACTCTCCTATACAGCTGATCCTTGCAGAGAGTGTAGAGATAAGGCTCATCCCAGTAGTACCTCTTCACATCTTTGTAGAACTTCTTCTTGGCATAGCCCACAAGATTCAAAGGTTCTTTTCTTGTGGCTAGGTAGTTCACCAAATCAGCATACCAAGGTTCCTTCTCTTCAGTTGCCTTCACTTCCTCAAGCTTTCTACCAGTGTCACAAACTGCCATCACTGCTCCAATAGCCATGATTTGCTCCTCTGGAAGTCCCTCATCAATTGGTACTCCACACTCTACCTTCAGCCTGGACAAGTGATCAGCTACACCATTCTCAACTCCTGGCTTATCTCTGATCTCCAAATCAAACTCCTGAAGCAATAGGATCCACCTCAAAAGTCTTGGTTTTGCATCTTTCTTGGCTAGAAGATGTCTCAAAGCAGCATGATCAGTGTAGACAATAACCTTAGATCCCACCAAGTAGCTTCTGAACTTCTCAAAGGCAAAGACAATGGCTAGCATTTCCTTCTCTGTGGTGGCATACCTCATTTGAGCTTCATTCATGGTCTGGCTTGCATAGTAGATCACATGAGTTTTCCCATTCTTCTTCTGCCCTAGTACAGCTCCCACAGCATAATCACTAGCATCACACATGATCTCAAAGGGGAGATCCCAATCAGGTGGTTGGACTATGGGGGCACTGATGAGTTCATTTTTCAGCTTCTTGAAGGCCTCAAGACACTCTACTTCAAAGCTGAAAGTGGCTTCCTTACAAAGCAACCTGGTCAATGGTCTAGTGATCATGGAGAAGTCTTTGATGAACCTCCTGTAGAAACCAGCATGTCCTAGGAAACTTCTGATATCTTTCACTGTCTTAGGTGGAGGCAAACTGACCATAACCTCAATCTTAGCCTTGTCCACTTCAATCCCCTTCTCTGAAATCTTGTGCCCAAGCACAATCCCTTCCTTGACCATGAAGTGGCACTTCTCCCAGTTCAGTACAAGGTTGGTGTCTTCACATCTCTGTAGGAACCTGCACAAATTTGACAAACAAGCAGAGAACGAAGATCCATAGACAGAGAAATCATCCATAAACACCTCCACAACATCCTCAATTAGATCAGAGAAAATTGACATCATGCACCTTTGGAAGGTGGCTGGAGCATTACATAGTCCAAATGGCATTCTTCGATATGCGAAGGTACCATAAGGACATGTGAATGTCGTTTTCTCTTGATCATTGGGATGGATGGGGATTTGGAAGAAACCTGAATACCCATCAAGAAAACAATAGAAAGGATGATTAGCAAGTCTCTCAAGCATCTGATCAATAAAGGGCAATGGAAAATGATCTTTTCGAGATGCAGAGTTCAGTTTTCTGTAATCAATACACATTCTATGACCTGTGACAGTTCTTGTTGGTATCAATTCATCTTTGTCATTTTTAATCACAGTGATCCCACCTTTCTTTGGGACAACATGCACAGGAGATACCCATTTTGAATCGGAAATAGGGTAGATAACCCCAGCATCTAAGAGCTTAAGAATCTCCTTCTTTACAACATCCTTCAGGTTAGGATTTAACCTTCTTTGATGCTCGATAGAAGTCATTGATTCATCCTCTAGATGTATCCTATGCATGCACAAAGATGGTGAAATTCCTTTGATGTCATCAAGTGAGTAACCTATTGCTTTTCTAAACCTTTTAAGTGTTTTCAAAAGTTCAGACAATTCAGTTTCAGTAAGTTCACTACTCACAATGACATGATAGGTTTCATTGGGACCAAGAAATGCATACCTTACACCATGGGGAAGAGGTTTTAGTTCCACCTTAGGCGCCTTAAGCTCACTCCAGTCATCTTGCTGGATGTCTTCATGTTGAGTGACTGCAGCCTCTTGATGAACCTCCTGTGGCAACTCCTCAAACTGATCCTTGCCATTAAATCCCTTGTGTGAATCCAACATCAGTCCATATGCAGTACTAGCCAGGTTCTCAACCACTTCATCATCTCTCTTAATGGTCAAGGCATGCTGTAAAGGATCCTCTATTGATAGCTCTTCAAGGAGCTCATCAGCAAGAGCATCCATCTCATCTATGTAGAAGATTTGTGCCTGCATGATTGGTCTCTTCATCACCTCCTTGATGTCAAAGTGGAGAATGTTTCCTTTACCCAAATGGAGATCGATCTTGCCTTCTTTCACATTAACAATAGCTCCTGCTGTGGCTAAGAAAGGTCTACCAAGGATCAAGGGATCTTGAGCTTCTTCACCCATCTCAAACACCACAAAGTCTGTAGGGATCTCACAATTTCCTACCATCACTGGAAGGTCCTCTAAGATGCCAACAGGATACTTCACCGAACGATCAGCTAAGACCAAAGAGAGTCTACACTTCTTGTACTGAGTGAAACCAAGCTTCTTAGCAACAGACAAGGGCATCAAGCTCACACTAGCTCCCAAATCACAGAGACATTTCTCAAACATCATGGGTCCAAGAGTACAAGGAAGTGTAAAGCATCCTGGATCCTCTAGCTTTTTTGGAACATCAAGCCTCTGAATTATGGCATTGCACTCATGAGTGAGAATCATCATACCTTCCATCTCTTTCTTCTTTGATGCTACGACATCTTTCAGGAACTTGCTGTATTGAGGGACCAGCATGAAAGCATCAATGATTGGCATTGTGATCTGAACCTCACTCATCTGCTTCTCAAACAGAGCTTTGTACTTCTCCAGCAACTGCTTCTTGAACCTACCAGGGAATGGAAGTTTGGGTTCATAAGGAGGAGGGACAAAAGCATTCTCCTTTGTTGGAGGAACAACTTCACCATCTTTTACAGTCTTCTTCTCCTCTCCAACCTTTCCTTTACCCTTAGCTTCCACAATCTTCTCCAAGACCTCATCATTAGTCTTCTCATCAACAACAACCACTTCATCATCTATGTTGATGGCCACCCCCTCACCTAGTTTCTCAGTGTTGGGGTCAAAATCGGTCAAGACGAAATCGATGTCCGAAAGTCTCGAAAAAAACATGAAAAATGTTAGAGCAACCTCGAGAGACTAATTGTTAATCGAGAAACCTCGGGAAAATATTAAGTTCGAGATTAATCGTCTCGAAATCAACTGCTAGAAACATTTTCTACACAAGGAAAAACCTACGGAAAACTACAAACGCAAAAAACATGCACACGCCGAAGGAACCGAGCAGCCAACTCCGGGCGTGGCCGTGGCCGCCGGGCGGCTAGCCCCGTGCTGGCCGTGGCCGCCGGCGGCTAGCGCCCGTGCTGGCCGTGGCCGCCGGGCGGCTAGCCCCGTGCTGGCCGTGGCCGCCGGCGGCTAGCGCCCGTGCTGGCCGTGGCCGCCGGGCGGCTAGCCCCGTGCTGGCCGTGGCCGCCGGCGGCTAGCGCCCGTGCTGGCCGTGGTCGCCGGGCGGCTAGCCCCGTGCTGGCTCGGGTCATCGGACGGCTAGTCTTCGTGCGTAAGTTCTAGGCCTCCGGGTCGCCAGAAATCCGTGTTTTGCGACTTTCCGAGATCCCGCAAACAAAACTCCTTTTCCTGCTCCAAGATTCCAAAGAACCCGTAAGACGTCAACGGACAGGAAGGCTTCGTATAAAACGGTGATGGTTATCTTAAAACACCATGTGCCTCAGCAATGGATCGAAGATCTTCCGAAAGACTCGACATCCAAGTAGGAGCATTCTTTCAAAGAAAATCGTAGAAAACAGCGGAAGACCGGAAGACGGCCCGAAAGGGACCAAACCCGATCGAACAACCCGTTTACGATTTTCTAAAAGGATAGATACGACGGTTTACAATTATTTTCGCATGACAAGATAAATGTTAAACTTCCGAAAAGATAAATGTCAACTTTCCGAAAAGATAAATGTCAACTTTCCCGATAAACGCGAAAGCCGACGAAAATGGAAAAAGTCCAGCCCGCGGCGGACTCAGCCCATCAAGGATAGACCGTCATATGGGAGTATATAAGCAAAGCTAGGAGCAGAGGAAGGGGGATCCCAAAATCAGAAGAAAGAAACCACTCCAGAGCAACTTAGAACTTAGGCGCTTATTTCCTTTTTTAGCGAGCTGCGACTCAACTAGGTTAGATCTAGGTTTTGAGACTAGCGACGATCGACAGCTTTTGCGGCCGAGATCTCGACCTGTTGTCCAACGCTCTCCGCAGATTCGGAAATAAGATTCTTTCTTTTTGCTCTCTTTATTTTACGCATTTATTCCCAAACTAGACTCGTATTAACTTTGTCGTGCGTGGCCCAGCAGATAGCCGGGATCCTCGGGGAAAACTACGTCAACTTAGTTTTCCTACGTTTTAACTTAACTAAAATCGACAGTGCGAATTTCGGTTCCCACAGTTTGGCGCTAGAAGGAGGGGGGTTCACGGATTTATCTTTCGCGCAACTACGCACGCCCAGTTAAGCATGACTGTTAACGTGGAAAAAGACAAGCAAACACACGACGGACCAGCCGTCGATGTCAACGCTGAGAAGACTCCTGACGGAAACGTATCGACGGTCACTGCCGAGGCAAACACCGCGATGCTGGACCAGGTGAAAGAACTGTTCGCCACCGCCCAGAAACGGTCGGAAGAACAAGAGAAACTAATGGCTTCACTCCCGCGCGGATCCACCAAGGTGAGGCGTGTCAGGAGGCTCGACTTTGGAACTTGCGGAGACCAAGAAAAAGATGCCCCGAGAAAATCCCCGGAACTCGTCCCTGATGATACCACTCCGACGGGGCAGAAGAAAACGACGGGCAACCTTCCACCTCCCGCAAGGGACAACGAAGGAGACGACGTCGAAAGAATCAATTTGGATATCAGCGATCAATCGGACCCGTCCAATGAAGACGCCGACCTCCACCACAGAAGGACTCGAAGTCAGTCAGCTCGACTGGCGGCAGCCTTCGAAAAACCCATGACAGAAGAGGAAGAAGACCTCTACTGGTCAGAGCAAGAAAGGTTGGCTGAGGACCAGACTCGGGCCTATCGCAGCCAACGTAGACAGAGGAGCGCGAACGGCGCCAACGAGATCCACGATTTGCGCGAGTACATCGCCAAAACTGCAGCCGAGGTGAAAGCGGTAAAATCGCAGATTCACCACGCAACCAGCACTGCCCCGAGATCGACCTGCTCCTCGAGGAGTCGAGAAAAACTCCGTTCACCTCTCCAATCACGGAGGCACGTGTCTCAGATCCTGGGAAAATAAAACTTCCCACCTACGATGGAACCACAGACCCAAAGGCACATCTGCAGTCTTTCCAGATTGCGATGGCAAGGTCTAAACTTCCGGAGCGGGAAAAGGACGTCGGCTGCTGTCTCCTATTCGTCGAGAACCTCAGAGGTGCTGCGCTCGAGTGGTTCTCACACTTGAAAAGAAACTCCATCGGAAGTTTCCGCCAGCTTGCTTCGGCTTTTCTGAAGCAATTCTCCATGTTCATGGACAGGGAAACTTCCGACGTAGACCTTTGGAGTCTAATTCAAAAGGAAGACGAACTGCTCCGCGACTACATAAGAAGGTTCAAACTCGTGATGTCCAGGGTAACAGGCCTCAGCGACAGAGTCGCCATCGACGCCCTGAGGAAAAACCTCTGGTAAAAATCAAAATTCCGAAAGTGGATTTCTCTGGAAAGGCCACGCACCATCCAGGACACTCTCCACAAGGCGACGGATTTCATCATCATGGAAGAAGAGATGAAAATCCTAGCGCAAAAGCATGGACCGCCGAAAGCGTCCGGCAAGAAGAAAACCTCTCGTAACAACAAGTACGTCCATCACGAATGGGAAGACATCCAAGGCGAACATAACTACACCGTTAATTCCGAACAAGGAAGGACCGCCGGAAACACCTGGACGCGGAACTCGTACAAGGACAATTCCAGCTGCGAGTTCCATCAGACGAGAGGTCACTCCACCGCCAACTGCAAAGTCCTCGGCGCTAGACTCATTATGAAGCTGCTCGACGGCAAACTAGCAACGGTCAAGAGCATGAAAGACCTGATCCTAGATTCTGACCGTCCGCCGAAGACCGACGGAGCCAATCCCGAGAATAACGCTCCTGGAACTCAATCGGGCGAAAAACGCGAACGGAGACAAGACGGCGAAGGAAACAACAACAACCGCCAAAGGATCAACATGGTCATCGGAGGATCGCATTTTTACCAGCACTCCGTTTCGTCGATCAAAGCCTACGGATGGAAGGCCGAGACAAGCCCCGGATGGCGTCCAGAGGACGACGTTCCCAGTCACGCAATCACCTTCGAGGAACAGGATACGACCGGACTCGATAAACCTCACTACGATCCTCTGGTCATCGACTTGGTGATTCAGGATCTCGAAGTCGGCCGCATCCTCATCGATACAGGGAGCACGGTCAACATCATGTTCCGCGACACTCTGCAGAGGATGAACATACCCCTCGGAGAAGTCATCCCAGAACCGAGACCATTAACTGGATTCTCGGGCGTCACATCCATGACCCTCGGAAAAATCAGACTCCCGGTAATGGCTAAAGAAGTCACGAAGATCGTCGAATCGCGGTAGTGGATAACCCGGCTATCTATAACGCCATAATGGGAACTCCTTGGATAAATGCCATGAAAGCAGTCCCGTCCACTTACCATCTCGGCGTCAAGTTTCCAACACCAACTGGAACATCGGTAATCTGGGGAAGCCAAAAACAGTCGCGACTCTGCTTCCTAGCCGAACATAAACTTCGCAGCAATCGGAACGCCCCAGTAGCTAACCCGAAGCAAACCAAGAAGAACCTGAGTACCTCCGAGAACTCAGCAAAAAATAACTCGGATTTGACCGAGCAGGCCACAACTCAGGATAGTGAGAAAATCCTCGAGTCCGTCGCCGAAAAAACGGATGACCCAACTCCCGACGCGACCGCCGACTTAGCTGAAACAGTCAAGGCGCCGGAAATCGTGGAGTAATAGCAACCGTGATAGAAACAGAACTACGAGATGGCTTGATCCTCGCCGGTACGTAGGCAGCTCGTCGCAACCCGACGAGTTCAGCTATCCCCCTCACCAAAAAGGGGGGGGGGAAGATGGGGACAGACATCCTTGTACTCCCGCAAAAACACTTTTCGCATGTAATCTACATTATAAATTATTTTGAATCAAATGCTTACTCAACGCATAAACATTAAGGAAAACAAAAATCATATCTTTGAGGAACGCGAGACGTCGTTAGTTCCCGAAAAGTCTTGATTCTCCATTCTCCTCCAAACAGTCCATCCGCGACTCTAGAAACTCCACCAAACAGTCCATCCGCGACTCTAAAATTCGCTTCCGTCGATTGGCCCCGACCGAAAAATATAGAAACGTTTCACTCAATCAAATTCGTAGTCCGGCTTCTAACCGAGTCCTTTTGCATCCGACAAGGATATCATAGCGCACTATACAAAAAATCCAAATTTTGGTTAGCTCTTCGTAAAGGAAGTAGCTCGACTCATATCCAAACGAATCATATAAGCCGATAAGCACTTTGCAGATTCTAGAACGGTACGAGTCAGGTCGAAATCGCAAACAAGCAAAACGAAAGCCGATTTGTCATCGCACAGCTTCAGTCCGAAAGTAGACCTAGGTCTTGCCCTAAACCCGGCCTTGCTGGTATCTAAGACATCTCATAGGCATAAGTATCCAGAATACGAGATCCCAAAATTTGCCTCTTATCGCTTACAAACCTAACGTTCGCTACAAAGTGACCTACGGATCTAGCGACAAAAAAAAGAGATTGAATACGAAGTGACTACACGTATTCAGACCCTCTACACTTGACGAAAGTATAAATCAAAACGCATAGTTCATAAAAAACATTTATAACAGGGATTCGAAAGCCACCAACGGCCGATCCCGAAAAACACAAAGTCACGCGACCTCCTAAGGGTCGCAACACATACATACAAACGGCGACACTTGGCCTATCACAAATTATAATCAAATGCATAACAGTCGGTTAGAGATATTCCGAACGAAGAGTCGGGCTGGTCGACCTCTTCACCCCCGTCGCCTGCATTTGAACCCTCGCCTACATCTGCCGTATCTTCCGAGACCTGGATAGGATTCCACAGTTCTCGAATTCTCCCTTCGATCGGAGGAACAAAGGATTCGGCGTTGGCACATATTCTCATCGAGCCATCCATCGTGGCAAGTTCGCCAGAAAGAGAGAAGTCCTCACGCGCATCTTGTTAAGAGTACCGACCGAACCGCGACACTCACGAAAATCACCTACAAAGTCCTGAGCCTCTTTGTACGCTTCGAACTCAGTAGAAAAAATTTCGGCCCTTCGGTTCAGCTCGGCGGCAGCTCTTCTCCGTCCGCTCCTTTCCGCACGAACGAGGGCTCGAGCCTGGACCTTGGCTTGCCGGCGATTTTGCTCCTCCACCTCCAACCGATACTTAGCAAATTCCCTTTCCGTTTCCTCCGCTTTGAAACGGGCCAGCCGGGCAGTGCGGAAACTCCCATCGATCGATGCATTCCAAACTCTCACGGCCTGCAAAGAAGCCGAGGTCAAATAAAAAGAAAAGAGGAGTTACTCAAGTTTCAAAAACAAACCTCGTTGACCAAGCGAGCACCCTCCGCAGTCACCTTGTCCCTCTCCTCGTTGTCCAAAGACTCGTCACGGGAAAACATCGGAGGGAGTTCGTCAAAGAAGTCACCCGGGGGAGGAACATCCTGATTCTCTGAGGTAAAGCCAGGATCATATCTCGGCGGCGCGCCATCTCCCGACGAAGTCTCGAAAGCGACCCCTTTATCCTTACGAGGTCTCCGCCTCTGCCTTAAAGGGGCAAAAACGTAGGATCTATCATTGACGCGGGGCCGCGTACCACCTCGCGATCGGTGAAGCGCGACCGCCCCTCGAATCCGGTCGAGAGTGAAGGAGTTCCAGGAACAAGGCCTCGACCTAAAAATGTCCCTCTTGACCGAAAGATCAGAAGGAACATGCGCGAGACACCTGTTCTCTAAAAAAAAAAACAAACGCACGTTCAGTACTCGCCTTTCGGATTCTAAGAGAGGGGATGCGACAACCTTCCGGAGGATGCTCCGAACTCTCATTCCCACGGGGAATGCGAAACACGACTCCCTTCGGAACCTCATAAAACTCTCGAAGAATTCCGAGATATTCGGGGGATACTTCGCTCGGCGAGTCAATTTCTTTACGCATCCTCAGAGGTCGCCGGGGAATCGGGATACGGGAAGGGGAGCATCAGAGCCAAAGACAGCGTCGCAGTACGCGTTCCTGTTGATCTCTGAAACCTCGGGCTTCGGAACTTCTTCCTAGGCATGAAAACTATTCGAAGACGAGTGAGATTGCCTCCTCGAGGATTTTGATCTTGAAGTCATTCTTTTCTTGAAAGTAGAGAGAGAATTTGCAAGAGAGAGATTAACTTGAGATTCTTGGGTGAAGTAAGAATGGTAAAAGATTCACAAGTCTTTATAGGCAAAGATTTTACTATTCACCCCGACCCTCGACACGATTTCGTCTCCATACTTTCCTCGCGAACCATACCGCAAGCTAGGACCTACGAACCCTACGGCTCCTAGCTAGCTGGGGGGCTAACTGTTGGGGTCAAAATCGGTCAATACGAAATCGATGTCCGAAAGTCTCGAAAAAAACATGAAAAATGTTAGAGCAACCTCGAGAGACTAATTGTTAATCGAGAAACCTCGGGAAAATATTAAGTTCGAGATTAATCGTCTCGAAATCAACTGCTAGAAACATTTTCTACACAAGGAAAAACCTACGGAAAACTACAAACGCAAAAAACACGCACACGCCGAAGGAACCGAGCAGCCAACTCCGGGCGTGGCAGTGGCCGCCGGGCGGCTAGCCCCGTGCTGGCCGTGGCCGCCGGCGGCTAGCGCCCGTGCTGGCCGTGGCCGCCGGGCGGCTAGCCCCGTGCTGGCCCTGGCCGCCGGCGGCTAGCGCCCGTGCTGGCCGTGGCCGCCGGGCGGCTAGCCCCGTGCTGGCCGTGGCCGCCGGCGGCTAGCGCCCGTGCTGGCCGTGGCCGCCGGGCGGCTAGCCCCGTGCTGGCCGTGGCCGCCGGGCGGCTAGCCCCGTGCTGGCCGTGGCCGCCGGCGGCTAGCGCCCGTGCTGGCCGTGGCCGCCGGGCGGCTAGCCCCGTGCTGGCCGTGGCCGCCGGCGGCTAGCGCCCGTGCTGGCCGTGGTCGCCAGGCGGCTAGCCCCGTGCTGGCTCGGGTCATCGGACGGCTAGTCTTCGTGCGTAAGTTCTAGGCCTCCGGGTCGCCAGAAATCCGTGTTTTGCGACTTTCCGAGATCCCGCAAACAAAACTCCTTTTCCTGCTCCAAGATTCCAAAGAACCGTAAGACGTCAACGGACAGGAAGGCTTTGTATAAAACGGTGATGGTTATCTTAAAACACCATGTGCCTCAGCAATGGATCGAAGATCTTCCGAAAGACTCGACATCCAAGTAGTAGCATTCTTTCAAAGAAAATCGTAGAAAACAGCGGAAGACCGGAAGACGGCCCGAAAGGGACCAAACCCGATCGAACAACCCGTTTACGATATTCTAAAAGGATAGATACGACGGTTTACAATTATCTTCGCATGACAAGATAAATGTTAAACTTCCGAAAAGATAAATGTCAACTTTCCGAAAAGATAAATGTCAACTTTCCCGATAAACACGAAAGCCGACAAAAATGGAAAAAGTCCAGCCCGCGGTGGACTCAGCCCATCAAGGATAGACCGTCATATGGGAGTATATAAGCAAAGCTAGGAGCAGAGGAAGGGGGATCCCAAAATCAGAAGAAAGAAACCACTCCAGAGCAACTTAGAACTTAGGCGCTTATTTCCTTTTTTAGCGAGCTGCGACTCAACTAGGTTAGATCTAGGTTTTGAGACTAGCGACGATCGACAGCTCTTGCGGCCGAGATCTCGACCTGTTGTCCAATGCTCTCCGCAGATTCGGAAATAAGATTCTTTCTTTTTGCTCTCTTTATTTTACGCATTTATTCCCAAACTAGACTCGTATTAACTTTGTCGTGCGTGGCCCAGGAGATAGCTGGGAGCCTCGGGGAAAACTAGGTCAACTTAGTTTTCCTACGTTTGAACTTAACTAAAATCGACAGTGCGAATTTCGGTTCCCACACTCAGCATCCTTGGTGAGAGTTCTAGGAGGTAACTCCTTACCACTCCTAAGTGTGATAGCTTTTGCATCCTTGGGATTCTGCTTAGGTTTTCCAGGTAGAGAGCCTTGTTGGCGATTTTGCTGAGTGTTCATGGAAGCAAATTGGTTCTCCAAAGCTCTGAACTTGTTGTTGAGATCATTGTAGCTTCCATCAATCTTGTTGTAAAGGTTTTTCAGCTCATAACTAACATGCTTCTCACTTCTAGTCTGTGACTCCAAGATTTTTTTCAGAAGTGCATCAGTGCTGCTCTCTTGGGGTGTAGAGCTAGATGGAGCAGGCTGCTGTTGAGAAGAGTTCTGACCTTGGTTGGAAAAACCAGGAGGAGGGTTTTGCTTTTGCTGATAGCCACCTTGCTGGTTGTTCCTAGGCTGATATCCATTCTGCTGGTTGTTAGAATAAGGTCTCTGCTGATAGTTGTTGTACTGAAAGTTTGGCTCCTTCTTGTACCATGTACCATTGTTGTTGATAAAACACAACTCTTCCTGACCTTCCAGACCTTCAACCTCATTGACAGCAGCTGGTATCTCGTGCTGTGGGTTGCCAACAAGGTTCATCTGAGCTTGAGAAGCTTTATCAGCAATGAGGATGTCAATCTTATCCTGCAAAGCCTTTATCTCTTTTCTTGTCTGCTTGTCTGCTGACCTATCAGCTCTGTCATGATCCCCACTGTAGACAACATCACTCTTGACCATGTTTTCAACAAGTTTCCCTGCCTCTTCTTCTGTTCTGTCCAAGAAGTTCCCATTACTTGCAGTATCCAATCTTGCTCTGTACTCAAGTAAGGCACCTCTGTAGAATGTGCTAAGCAAGCTTTCCTTGTTGAAACCATGGTGTGGGCATTGAGCTAGGTAGCCATTGAACATTTCCCATGCTTCACTGAATCCTTCCAAGTTCTTCTGCTTGAATCCGGATATCTCATTCCTGTAGTCAGCCGTCTTGGAAGTAGAGAAGAATTTCTCTAGGAAAGCTTTCTTGCAGTCATCCCAAGTGGTGATGGAGCTGCTTGGCAGAGACTTCTCCCACTGACGTGCCTTATCCCCCAAAGAGAAAGGGAAAAGCTTGAGCTTGAAAGCATCCTCTTGATACACCATTGGTTTGGAGAGACCACAGTATCTATCAAAACTGTCCAAGTGGTCGAATGGATTCTCTGCAGCCAGACCATGAAACTTGTTGTTCTCAATCTGGTTCAGCAACCCTGACTTGATCTCAAAGTTGTTTGCTGCCACAACTGGTGCTCTGATTCCTAACAGGTGGCCATGGTTAGTTGGGCGGTCATAGGCACCAATAGGTCGAGCTGGTGGGGCGTTGCCATCGCCATTCGCTTGTGGGTCAGCCATTTCAATGTTCGGATCCTGTATGTGAGCCTGTTGCTCCTCTTCTCTCCTTTTTCTAGCACACTCCCTCTCTAAAGCTCGGATGTCTGCTGCTCTTGGAACTAGGTTTGTTGGACCCCTGCTCCTCAAGTTCATACACCTGCAGATCAAAAGGGAATTGAAGAAGGAGAATCAGTAATCAGCAAAATAAAAAAAAATGATTTAGTCTCAAGCAAGTTACTAAATCTCAATGTTCAAATCTACTCAGAATTTGGCAACGGTGCCAATTTGATGTTAGGAGTTTTTGAGGCTCCTAAGTCAAATGATAGTAAAATGGAAGTAATATGTCGAACCAGTTCTGAGGGATTTCAAGCACTAAGAATGCAAGCACTTACTTAATCTAAATGCAACAATGATTTAAAATGATTTCAGTAACAATGATTAATTATGATGACAAGATAGAACTAAGGCGCAGTAAATGAATGACTTGCTTAAATATGATAAAAGAGAACTCATGGGCATAGGAATATGATTTCGGGTGATCAAGTATCAAACAAGGATGACAAATGATGAATCAAACAAATGACCTTAAGCCTAAACACGATCCTAAGCAAGCTCTATATCTAGATGAATGCTCATTTGCTAACACATCTCAAACATCAAATCTCTTTGGCTGAATGATATGAAAGCAATCAGTAAGAACAGGTTTATTAGCTATCCTAACACTCTTAACAACAAATATCTTTGGCAAGATGCATTAAGAGCCTAGCAGAGTTGTCTCAGACATTTCAACAAAACACCTTTTTGGTGGGAAATGTCTAGAGAACAACTTTCGAATGATCAGATCGAAAGAGGCTATAAGAACACTCTACTAGCAAGGCTTGAGATTGATCTACACTAAAAACATCCTTGATCTAACCTAATCACCCTAGTCTCCCTAACCCATGAATTCAAAAGAGAACTACTCACTAATCTTCATGTTAAACCTTAAACCCATACTGGATTTCAGATTAAACATGTAGATGAACACAGGAAATCAATAAGAAATCAATAACAATAGAACAATGAATCCAAAAGATGAACTTTCCAAGAGTATTTTGTGTTTTTTTCTTTAACAAAATATAATCCGCCCAAAAGTGGCTACAATCAGTCTTAACTTAGGTTTTTCAGAGTGCCAAAACGACATAAGTAATTGCAAATAGGTCCTTGAATGTTGGGGTCAAAATCGGTCAAGACGAAATCGATGTCCGAAAAATCTCGGAAAAATATGAAAGATGTAAGAGCAACCTCGAGAGACCAATTGTTAATCGAGAAACCTCGGGAAAAACATTAAAGTTCGAGATTAATCATCTCGAAATCAACAGCTAGATACATTCTCTACACAAGGAAAACCTACGGAAAAACTAAAAACGCAGAAAAACGCACAAACCGAAGGAAACGAACAGCCGACCCCGGTCGTGGCCGTGGTCGCCGGCGGCTAGCCCCGTGCTGGCCGTGGCCGCCGGCGGCTAGCGCCTGTGCTGGCCGTGGCCGCCGGGCGGCTAGCCCCGTGCTGGCCGTGGCCGCCGGCGGCTAGCGCCCGTGCAGGCCGTGGCCGCCAGGCTGCTAGCCCCGTGCTGGCCGTGGCCGCCGGCGGCTAGCGCCCGTGCTGGCCGTGGCCGCCGGGCGGCTAGCCCCGTGCTGGCCGTGGCCGCCGGCGCTAGCGCCTGTGCTGGCCGTGGCCGCCGGGCGGCTAGCCCCGTGCTGGCCGTGGCCGCCGGCGGCTAGCGCCCGTGCTGGCCGTGGCCGCCGGGCGGCTAGCCCCGTGCTGGCCCGTGGCCGCCGGCGGCTAGCGCCCGTGCTGGCCGTGGTCGCCGGGCGGCTAGCCCCGTGCTGGCTCGGAGCGTTGGATGGCTAGTCTTCGTGCGTAAGTTCCAGGCCTCCGGGTCGCC
>NC_079513.1:7201731-7252091 GCF_000801105.2 Raphanus sativus | reverse complement strand
CGGGCGGCTAGCCCCGTGCTGGCCGTGGCCGCCGGCGGCTAGCGCCCGTGCTGGCCGTGGCCGCCGGGCGGCTAGCCCCGTGCTGGCCGTGGCCGCCGGCGGCTAGCGCCCGTGCTGGCCGTGGTCGCCGGGCGGCTAGCCCGTGCTGGCTCGGGCGTTGGACGGCTAGTCTTCGTGCGTAAGTTCCAGGCCTCGGTCGCCAGAAATCCGTGTTTTGCGACTTTCCAAGTCCCGCAAACAAAACTCCTTTTTCTGCTCCGGGATTTCGAAGAACCCTAAGACGTCAACGGATAGGAAGACTCGTATAAAACGGTGATGGTATCTTAAAAACACCATTCACCTCGGCAATAGATCGAAGATCTTCGAAAGACTCGACATCCAAGTAGGAGCATCCTTTCAAAGAAATCGTAGAAAAAACAGCGGAAGTCCGGAAGACGGCCCGAAAGGGACCAAACCCGATCAGACGATCCATTTACGATTTCCTAAAAGGATAGATGCGACGGTTTACAATTATCTTCACCTACAAGATAAATGTTAAACTTCCGAAAAGATAAATGTCAACTTTCCGAAAAGATAAATGTCAACTTTCTGATAAACACGAAAGCCGACGAAAATGGAAAAAGTCCAGCCCGCGGCAGACTCAGCCCATCAAGGATAGACCGTCATATAGGATATAAAGCAATGCTAGGAGCAGAGGAAGGGGGATCCGAAATCAGAAGAAAGAAACCACTCCAGAGCAATTAGAACTTAGGCGCTTATTTCCTTTTTTAGCGAGCTGCGACTCAACTAGGTTAGATCTAGGTTTCGAGACTAGCGACGATCGACAGCTCTTGCGGCCGAGATCTCGACCTGTTGTCCAAACGCTCTCCGCAGATTCGGAAATAAGATTCTTTCTTTTGCTCTATTTATTTTACGCATTTATTCTCGAATTAGACTTGTCTTAACTTTGTCGTGGTGGCCAGCAGATAGCCGGGATCCTCGGGGAAAACTAGGTCAACTTAGTTTTCCTACGTTTTAACTTAACTAAAATCGACAGTGCGAATTTCGGTTCCCACAGTTTGGCGCTAGAAGGAGGGGATTCACGGCTTATCTTTCTCGCAACTACGCACGCCGGTTAAGCATGTCTGTTGACGCGGAAAAGACAAGCAAACACACGACGGACCAGCCGTCGATGTCAACGCTGAAAAGACTCCTGACGGAAACGTATCGACGGTCACTGCCGAGGCAAACACCGCGATGCTGGACCAGATGAAGGAACTGTTCGCCACCGCCCAGAAACGGTCGGAAGAACAGGAGAAACTAATGGCTTCACTCGCTAACAGGTCAATACCTTAACAGCGAAAAGCAAACTCCCGCGCGGATCCACCAAGGTGAGGCGTGTCAGGAGGCTGGACTTCGGAACTTCCGAAGACCAGAAAAAGATGCCCGAGAAAATCCCCGAACTCGTCCCTGACGATACCACTCCGACGGGGCAGAAGAAAACGACGGGCAACCTTCCACCTCCCGCAAGGGACAACGAAGGAGACGACGTCGAAAGAATCAATCTGGATGTCAGCGATCAATCGGATCCGTCCGACGAAGACGCCGACATCCACCACCGAAGGACCCGAAGTCAGTCAGCTCGACTGGCGGCAGCCTTCGAAAAACCCATGACAGAAGAGGAAGAAGACCTCTACTGGTCAGAGCAAGAAAGGTTGGCTGAGGACCAGACTCGGGCCTATCGCCGCCAGCGTAGACAGAAGAGCGCAAACGGCGCCAGCGAGATTCACGATCTGCGCGAGTACATCGCCAAAACTGCAGCCGAGGTGAAAGCGGTAAAATCGCAGATTCACCACGCGACCAGCACTGCCCCGAGATCGACCTGCTCCTCGAGGAGTCGAGAAAAACCCGTTCACCTCTCGAATCACGGAGGCGCGAGTCTCGGATCCTGGGAAAATAAAGCTTCCCACCTACGATGGAACCACAGATCCAAAGGCACATCTGCAGTCTTTCCAGATTGCAATGGCAAGGTCTAAACTTCCGGAGCGGGAAAAGGATGTCGGCTGCTGTCTCCTATTCGTCGAGAACCTCAGAGGTGCTGCGCTCGAGTGGTTCTCACACTTGAAAAGAAACTCCATCGGAAGTTTCCGCCAGCTTGCTTCGGCTTTTCTGAAGCAATTCTCCATGTTCATGGACAGGGAAACTTCCGACGTAGACCTTTGGAGTCTAATTCAAAAGGAAGACGAACCGCTCCGCGACTACATAAAGAGGTTCAAACTCGTGATGTCCAGGGTAACAGGCCTCAGCGATAGAGTCGCCATCGACGCCCTGAGGAAGAACCTCTGGTACAAATCGAAATTCCGAAAGTGGATTTCTCTGGAAAGGCCACGCACCATCCAAGATACCCTCCACAAGGCAACGGATTTCATCATCATGGAAGAAGAGATGAAAATCCTAGCGCAAAAGCATGGACCGCCGAAAGCGTCCGGCAAGAAGAAAACCTCTCGTAACGACAAGTACGTCCATCACGAGGGGGAGGACGTCCAAGGCGAACATAATTACGCCGTTAATCCGAACAAGGAAGGACCTCCGGAAACACCTGGACGCGGAACTCGTACAAGGACAATTCCAGCTGCGAGTTCCATCAGACGAGAGGTCACTCCACCGCCAACTGCAAAGTCCTCGGCGCTAGACTCATTATGAAGCTGCTCGACGGCAAACTAGCAACGGTCAAGAGCATGAAAGACCTGATCCTAGATTCTGACCGTCGCCGAGGACCGACGGAGCCAATCCCAATAACGCTCCTGGAACTCAATCGGGCGAAAAACGCGAACGGAGACAAGACGGCGAAGGAAACAACAACAACCGCCAAAGGATCAACATGGTCATCGGAGGATCGCATTTTTACCAGGACTCCGTGTCGTCGATCAAAGCCTACGGACGGAAGGCCGAGACAAGCCCCGGATGGTGTCCGGAGGACGACGTTCCCAGTCACACGCAATCACCTTCGAGGAACAGGATACGACCGGACTCGATAAACCCCACTACGATCCTCTGGTCATCGACTTGGTGATTCAAGATCTCGAAGTCGGCCGCATCCTCATCGACACAGGAAGCACGGTCAATATCATGTTCCGCGACACTCTGCAGAGGATGAACATACCCCTCGGAGAAGTCATCCCAGAGCCAAGACCACTACTGGATTCTCGGGCGTCACATCCATGACCCTCGGAAAAATCAGACTCCCGGTCATGGCTAAAGAAGTCACGAAGATCGTCGAATTCGCGGTAGTGGATAACCCGGCTATCTATAACGCCATAATGGGAACTCTTGGATAAATGCCATGAAGGCAGTCCCGTCCACTTACCATCTCGGCGTCAAGTTTCCAACACCAACTGGAACAGCGGTAATCTGGGGAAGCCAAAAACAGTCGCGACTCTGCTTCCTAGCCGAACATAAACTTCGCAGCAATCGGAACGCCCCAGTAGCTAACCCGAAGCGAACCAAGAAGAACCTGAGTACCTCCGAGAACTCAGCAAAAAGCAACTCGGATTTGTCCGAACAGGCCACAACTCAGGATACTGGAAAAATCCTCGAGTCCGTCGCCGAAAAAACGGATGATCCATCCCGACGCGACCGCCGACTTAGCTGAAACAGTCAAGGCGCCAGAAATCGTGGAGTAATAACAACCGTGATAGAAACAGAACTACGAGATGGCTTGATCCTCGCAAGAGGTACGTAGGCAGCTCGTCGCAACCCGACGAGTTCAGCTATCCCCTCGCCAAAAAGGGGGGGGGAGAGGGGACGGATATCCTTGTACTCCCGCAAACACTTTTCGCATGTAGTCTACATTATCAATTATAAATCATTTTGATTCAAATGCTTACTCAACGCATAAACATTAAGGAAAACGAAAATCATATCTTTGAGGAACGCGAGACGTCGTTAGTTCCCAAAAGTCTTGATTCTCCATTTTCCTCCAAACAGTCCATCCGCGACTCTAAAAAACTCCAAAAACAGTCCATCCGCGACTCTAAAATTCGCTTCCGTCGATTGGCCCCGACGGAAAAATATAGAAACGTTTCACTCAATCAAATTCGTAGTCCGGCTTCTAACGAAGTCCTTTTGCATCCGACAAGGATATCATAGCGCGCTATACAAAAAAATCCAATTTTGGTTAGCTCTTCGTAAAGGAAGTAGCTCGACTCGTATCCAAACGAATCATATAAGCCGATAAGCACTTCGCAGATTCTAGAACGGTACGAGTCAGGTCAAAATCGCAAACAAGCAAAACGAAAGCCGATTTGTCATCGCACAGCTTCAGTCCGAAAGTAGACCTAGGTCTTGCCCTAAACCCGGCTTGCTGGTATCTAAGACATCTCATAGGCATAAGTATCCAGAATACGAGATCCCAAAATTTGCCTCTTATCGCTTACAAACCTAACGTTCGCTACAAGCGACCTACGGACCTAGCGACAAAAAAAAGAGATTGAATGCGAAGTGACTACACGTATTCAAACCCTCTACACTTGACGAAAGTATAAATCAAAACGCATAGTTCATAAAAGGCATTTATAACAGGGATTCGAAAGCCACCAACGGCCGATCCCGAAAACATAAAGTCACGCGACCTCCCAAGGGTCGCAACACATACATACAAACGGCCACATTTGGCCTATCACAATTATAATCAATGCATAGCAGTCGGTTAGAGAAATTCCGAACGAAGAATCGGGCTGGTCGACCTCTTCACCCCAGTCGCCTGCATTTGAACCCGCCTACATCCGCCGTATCTTCCGAGACTTGGATAGGATTCCAGAGTTCTCGAATTCTCCCTTCGATCGGAGGAACAAAGGATTCGGCATTGGCACATATTCTCATCGAGCCATCCATCGTGGCAAGTTCGCCGGAAAGAGAGAAGTCCTCACGCTGCATCTTGCTGAGGGTACCGACCGAACCACGGCACTCGCGAAAATCACCTACAAATTCTTGAGCCTCTTTGTACGCTTCGAACTCAGTAGAAAAAATTTCGGCCCTTCGGTTCATCTCGGCGGCAGCTCTTCTCCGTCCGCTCCTTTCCGCAGAGCGAGGGCTCGAGCCTGGACCTTGGCTTGCCGGCGATTTTGCTCCTCCACCTCCAACCGATACTTAGCAAATTCCCTTTCCGTTTCCTCCGCTTTGAAACGGGCCAGCCGGGCAGTGCGGAAACCCCATCAATCGATGCATTCCACAACTCTCACGGCCTGCAAAGAAGCCAAGGTCAAATAAAAAGAAAAGAGGAGTTACTCAAGTTTCAAAAACAAACCTCGTTGACCAAGCGAGCACCCTCCGCAGTCACCTTGTCCCTCTCTCGTTGTCCAAAACTCGTCACGGGAAAATGCCGGAGGGAGTTCGTCAAAGAAGTCACCCGGGGGAGGAACATCCCGATTCTCTGAGGTAAAGCCAGGATCGTATCTCGGCGGCGCGCCATCTCCCGACAAGGTCTCGAAAACGATCCCTTTATCCTTACGAGGTCTCCGCCTCTGCCTCAAAGGGGCAAAAACGTAGGACCTATCGACACAGGGGCGTACCACCCGCGATCGGTGAAGCGCGACCCGCCCTCGAACCCGGTCGAGAGTGAAGGAGTTCCAAGAGCAAGGCCTCGACCTAAAGATATCCCTCTTGACCGAAAGATCGGAAGGAACATGTGCGAGACACCTGTTCTCTAAAAAAAAAAAAAAAAAAAAAAAAAAAAAACAAATGCACGTCAGTATTCGCCTTTCGGATTATAAGAGAGGGAATGCGACAATCTTACCTCGCTGGTACAACCAGTCCGTCGGGAATAGGTGGAGAAAGCCTTCCTCGACAGACTCTCCATCTATCCTCACAAAAAAGAAACGATCGACATGATCCTTGGCGTGCGAGGTAACTCCATTGATTACCGAAAAATTGGTCCTCGCCTTCATGGAGTATACTCCATTGATGCTCGTCGCCTTGGAGTTCCATAACCCTTCGAAATCGGCAGGGCTAAGGTCTATCCCTAACTCGTAACTCAAAATCACAACGCCGAGCCAGCTCTCCAAAGCTGACACGTTCAGCTGGCTGATTGCGATTCCGAAACGGTCGAGGGCCTGAACAATGACCCCAGGGATTGGAACCACAGTCGACATTGCGTCAAGAACGCCTCGTAACAAGTAAAGTAACCTTCCGGAGGATGCTCCGAACTCTCATTCCCGCGGGGAATGCGAAACACGACTCCTCCGGAACTCCATAAAACTCTCGAAGAGTTTCGAGATATTCGGGGGATACTTCGCTCGGTGAGTCAATTCTCTACGCGCCCTCAGAGGTCGCCGGGGAATCGGGATCACGGGAAGGGGAGCATCAGTGCCAAAGACAGCGTCGCAGTACGTGTTCCTGTTGATCTCTGAAACCTCGGGCTTCGGATTTTCTTCCTCAGCGTGAAAACTATCCGAGGACGAGTGAGACTGCCTCCTCGAGGATTTGATCTTGAAGTCATTCTTTTCTTAAAAAGTAGAGAGAGAATTTGCAAGAGAGAGATTAACTTGAGATTCTGGGGTGAAGTAAGAATGGTAAAGAATGCACAAGTACTTATAGGCAAAAAAATTTTATTATTCACCCCGAACTTCGACACGATTTCGTCTCCATACTTTCCTCATGAACCATACCGCAAGCTAGGACCTCCAAACCCTACGATTCCTAGCTAGCTGGGGGGCTAAATGTTGGGGTCAAAATCGGTCAAGACGAAATCGATGTCCGAAAATCTCGGAAAAATATGAAAGATGTAAGAGCAACCTCGAGAGACCAATTGTTAATCGAGAAACCTCGGGAAAACATTAAAGTTCGAGATTAATCATCTCGAAATCAACAGCTAGATACATTCTCTACACAAGGAAAAACCTACGGAAAAACTAAAAACGCAGAAAACGCACAAACCGAAGGAAACGAACAGCCGACCCCGGTCGTGGCCGTGGCCGCCGGGCGGCTAACCCCGTGCTGGCCGTGGCCGCCGGCGGCTAGCGCCCGTGCTGGCCGTGGCCGCCGGGCTGCTAGCCCCGTGCTGGCCGTGGCCGCCGGCGGCTAGCGCCCGTGCTGGCCGTGGCCGCCGGGCGGCTAGCCCCGTGCTGGCCGTGGCCGCCGGCGGCTAGCCCCGTGCTGGCCGTGGCCGCCGGCGGCTAGCGCCCGTGCTGGCCGTGGCCGCCGGGCGGCTAGCCCCGTGCTGGACGTGGCCGCCGGGCGGCTAGCCCCGTGCTGGCCGTGGCCGCCGGCGGCTAGCGCCCGTGCTGGCCGTGGTCGCCGGGAGGCTAGCCCCGTGCTGGCTCGGATCATTGGATGGCTAGTCTTCGTGCGTAAGTTCCAGGCCTCCGGGTCGCCAGAAATCCGTGTTTTTGCGACTTTCCAAGTCCCGGCAAACAAAACTCCTTTTTCTGCTCCGGGATTTCGAAGAACCCCTAAGACGTCAACGGATAGGAAGACTTCGTATAAAACGGTGATGGTTATCTTAAAACACCATTCACCTCGGCAATAGATCGAAGATCTTCCGAAAGACTCGACATCCAAGTAGGAGCATCCTTTCAAAGAAATCGTAGAAAAAACAGCGGAAGTCCGGAAGACGGCCCGAAAGGGACCAAACCCGATCTGACGATCCATTTACGATTTCCTAAAAGGATAGATGCGACGGTTTACAATTATCTTCACCTGACAAGATAAATGTTAAACTTCCGAAAAGATAAATGTCAACTTTCCGAAAAGATAAATGTCAACTTTCCTGATAAACACGAAATCCGACGAAAATGGAAAAAGTCCAGCCCGCGGCAGACTCAGCCCATCAAGGATAGACCGTCATATAGGAGTATATAAGCAATGCTAGGAGCAGAGGAAGGGGGATCCGAAATCAGAAGAAAGAAACCACTCCAGAGCAATTTAGAACTTAGGCGCTTATTTCCTTTTTTAGCGAGCTGCGACTCAACTAGGTTAGATCTAGGTTTCGAGACTAGCGACGATCGACAGCTCTTGCGGCCGAGATCTCGACCTGTTGTCCAAACGCTCTCCGCAGATTCGGAAATAAGATTCTTTCTTTTTGCTCTATTTATTTTACGCATTTATTCTCGAATTAGACTTGTCTTAACTTTGTCGTGCGTGGCCCAGCAGATAGCCGGGATCCTCGGGGAAAACTAGGTCAACTTAGTTTTCCTACGTTTTAACTTAACTAAAATCGACAGTGCGAATTTCGGTTCCCACATTGAATTAAAAAGAAATCGAAAATAAGAAACACGCAGCGACCTCCACAGGTCGCTCCAGCACGTCGCTCTGGCCTTGGGAGCGACCTCGGATGGTCGCTGCGAGGGGTCGCTCCGGAGCATTTTCTTCGTCTTCGAGCCGTGTAAAGCCGAGCGACTTGGAGTGGTCGCTCTAGCTTTGGTCGTCAAGGTCGCTCCGGCTGGAGCGAGGTCTCACAGCGACCTCTGCAGGTCGCTCCAGCCTCTTCTCGTCCAATCATCCTCCTTTTCACATCTTTTGAGCTCCAAATGCATCCCAATGTCTCCAAAAGCTCCATAAGATGCTCCAATACCTGATAAGGACTCATGTATGCAAAATGCAACCTAAAAATGGCTAGAATCTAACCTACATGATGAAAATGCATGAAAAGGGATGGGTGAAACAATGCAATTATGCAAGACATCATGGAGCAAATGAGGAAAGGTATTGCTTGGCCTCCAACAAGATTTGTGGACAGGTCCATCTTACAGGGGTTGTATCTTGATGATGATGTTAAGGAGATGCTAGAGTTCGTGAAGATAGGCAGCTTCTATTCAGTGGCTTACCAAACTTATCCCGAGGTCTCTTGTCAGTTCTTGTCTACTCTTGAAGCAACATTTCACACCAAGAAGATTGCACAGCAAGGTTGGGGAAGAATCACCTTTAAGATCGCTGGTCAGTCTTACACCATGTCCTTCACAGAGATTGGAGAAGCTCTTGGCCTCCATGATGGGAGGAATCCAGCTCTTCCTCAGCTCACCAATGCACCAAAAGGCAAAGGAATCGAAGACCTAACTTGGAAATTGATATCAGGAAAGGGAAGAGAGGGTAGGAAAGACAGAAGCACAGCCATCAAGCACCCTACCTTGCGCTATCTCCACAGGTTCCTTATCCACACCTTGTTCTACAAGAAGGAGGTGAGTAATATCGCTGGAGAGGAATTGAGATTTCTTCATCAAGCTGTCCAACACTTTGCCTCCCACCCTCAGTTACCCATTGTCCCTGATGACTTCTACAATGATTTTGGTATGGTGGGATACTTTGTGACGCGCCTCATGTACTATAAGGATTGGGCTTGGACAAACCGCGATTCAGAACCTCAGATTGGGATCGGTGGCTGGATAACCCCACTACTTGGTTACTTGGGGATTGATTTGGGAACTGATAAATCAGGTCCAGCTTACTTGAATGGAAAGTACCTCCAGAAGGTCCAATTCCTAGCAGGGACATTAGATGGAAGGTGTGTCTACTCATACAAGAGGCTCAACAAGAAAGCTGAGATTGTTCTTCCCAACTACCCGCTCACCACCTTGACAAGTCCGGGTGCAATCAGGTTCGATATTGATGAGGAGCACTTGCTCAAATGCCATGGAGCACTTGGCCCTGTGACTCAAACGCCAACAACAGGAAGCAGCGACGAGGTATATCTTCAGGGGTACACAAGTAAGGCCAATGAACACCTTTTTGGCCCTCCTCGCTACAAGTTCGACCAGTTCACAGGTGCTTTACCTCTTGGCCCCCTTCGCGACGCTCATGATCAGATCAGTACCCTCCAGAGGTGGAGCAGAGCTCAGGATAGAACCATTTACAAGCTCACCAACAAATGTAAGAAACTGAGACGAACCGTGAAGAGACAAGCTAAGGCCTCAGCTATTTTCATGAGAAAGGTGACTGATGTTTTGACTAGAGGGGCTGTAGCTGGATGTAAGGCAGAGGACTTTGACATTGATGCTCTCATCACGCCCCCACCTCAGCCTCTCTATGACCCATCCGCACCAGAATCAAGGGAGCAGTCTCTCCGCAGCTTGAGAAACCCATACATCTTCCCTTCAGAATCAGGAAACAAATCTCCTTCTCTTGACACCACTGATGAAGATGACAACTCCGAGGCATCAGCCTTTTCTCACGCTCCATAGAGGTACTCCAACACCTTCCATTGTATATACCATTTTCATTTGCATTTAGATTTTATTTTGGTCATCTCTCTCCACTTTTCACACAAGAGACTGTATGAATTAAGTGTGGGGGAGGTGCAAGTTGCTAATGTTCTTGTGTTTTCTTGTCATTTAGCATGCATTGTATATAGTTATTGCATAGAAAACCCATAAAATTTGAAAATTGAAAAACACAAAAAGAAGCATCTAATTGCATCATTTGCATTTTAGGATTGAGTCTAGATGCATTCATATAGGTTGCATTCATGCATAAGGGGATGATTTTACCTTGTAAAGATGCTCATGCTAAGTTCTCATTTTGGCAACCTTTGTAATCATTATAACTAGATTGAGCATTCTCTTGATAGCTTGTAGACTTTGTGCCTTGAATTCTCTTCTTGAAACTCATTGGATTGTTTGAAACTCTCTCTTTGAAGATTGCTCCTGTCTTATTTAAACTCAATGTCTCTTGCTTATGGTCATTTGTGTGCTGAGTCATGGCTTATACACACTTGAATTGTCTCATGCTTTTTGCCAATCTTTTTTGACAAATTCAAGTGGCACTCCACACCCTGAACCCAAAGCTTTCTTTCAAGCCTTCATTGATTGTTGAGTGAGGTCTTTTTGGAAAGCTTTGAATGTGCATAATGTTGAGAGTATCGGGGTCGACAATGCTTAGTCTCCATTCTAGCTAGACTAGACACATCTTTGTCTAGCACTTAGGATTGGGTGGTGAGTGTTGTTGATTTCATCTTTGGGAGTATGGTTTGGTTAAGAAAGAGAAGATTAGACTTTTAGAACTCTAGAGTGATTATCTTGTCTCAAGGGATAGTAATTTGTGATCTTTAGCTCAAGTCATTAATGTCTTGGCCCCCAAATAAAAAAAAAGAAATCAAATAAAAAAATAAATGAAAAAAAAAAAAGGGGCTAGCAAAGTTAGAAAGAGCTAAGTTGAATCTAAAAAAAAAAAGAGAAAATCCCTTGATTGACTCCATAAAAGAAAAGAGTTCTATTTAAAGAAGTGTTTTGAGTTCTTTGGGATATCTTGGTGAGTGATGAGAGTTGGGTTTTGGCACTTGAAGTTGAAGTTTGAGCTTGTATATGTATGGGGAAGGGTAGAACAATGGAGATTGAGCATTGTATGCATGAGATGATCCCTTTCTTAGATATATTATGTGCATTACCAAAGCTACTTTGTTTTGAGAGTAAACCACCTTAAAAGATTGTTTTGAACTTCCTATTTCATCATTAAACAAAAACATTTCCTTTCTAAACCAAATGACTTGGACCTTTTGACCATCTGCAAGATTTTCTATTGAGTTTGCTTAATGATTGTTAGAGAGTTGTTGAATTTGGGTTTGTGGAATCATGATGATGAGTGTAGAGATCAAAAGAGTTGAATAGGCCTAGAGAAGTTAGAGAAGAATGGAAGTTTTCCTCTAGCTAGTTGTTATGACTATGCAAGGTTGTTAGGATGAGAGGTAAGAAGAGCATCTTTTGGTTATGAAATCCCTGTTTTCAAACTTCTCCTCCTTAGTTCTTGAAAGTTTACTTGAGGACAAGTAAAGGACTAGTGTGGGGGAGTTGATATCTTGCATAATTACATGTTTTTAGCCTTCATATCTTGTGCGTTTTGATCATATAGCTTAGATCTTAGTGTCTTTAGGATCCATATTGCATTCATATGTCCCTATCAGGTGTTGGAGCATACTATGAGATGATGTGAAGTGTTTGAGAGTTCAAAGATCCAAAGGAGGTGAAGAATGATGCTCAGCCAAGCAAGTACTTCCTTAGACTCGACTGGACCGGAATGGTCGAGACCGGAATCACCATCCCGGGCGTGAAGAAGCAAGACCGGAGAGACGAGACCGGGAAGCACATCCCGGGCGTGAAGAAGCAAGACCGGAGAGACGAGACCGGGAAGCACATCCCGGGCGTGAAGAGGAAGACCGGAGAGACGAGACCGGGATACACAAGCCGGGCGTGAAGCCAAGGACCGGATTGCAGGACCGGGAAGCACAAGCCGGGCGTGAGGCACCTTGAGGGAGAGATTGGTCGAAGTTGGTTTTCTCAAACCGGTCCGGTTCGACCCAATTCAACCTTGGGTCATTTTAAACACTATTTTGAAGTTCTAATTAGCCTTATCCAAGGGGCACTCTTGTCTTTGTTCCTATGTATCTCTCTTTACCCTAAACCTAAGTATAAATACTTTGTAATCTCTATTTTGGAGAGTTATCTTATCTTCTCTCTAAGAAACACAAAACCTTTTGGTGAAAGTTCTTACCTTGAATCAAATCATCATCTTCTTGTGTTCTTGAGTGTTTATAATTTCTTATCCATCTTTCTTAAACATGATTAAGCTTGGAAACCTCATGGGTTCAAGAGTAATCATGGTGATTAGTGAGTAGATCCACTTTTGGATTCATGGGTTAGGGAGATTAAGGGTGATTAGGCTTGATCTAAGGTGTTTAGGTGTAGATCCTTCTTATTCCTTGCTAGTAGAGTGTTTTTAATGCTTCTTTAGGGCTGGCCTCTCTAAAGTTGAGTTCTAGACATTTTCCACCCATAAGGTGTTTGATGAAATGTCTGAACCAACTCTCTTAAGCTTTTAACATACTCTACCAAAGAGATTTGTTGTTAAAGGTGTTAAGATGGCTATTAGACTTATTATTAATGATTGCTTCCTAAACATTCAACCAAAGAGATTTGATGCTTGAGTTTTGGAAGCAAATGAGCATTCATCTAGAGATAGAGTTTGTTTAGTCTTGTGTCTAGGTCTAAGGTAGATAGATTGATTGAAAGCTGGCACCTTAGTTTGAGTTTGATCACCCAAAGTCTAAGTCCCTTATCCCATGAGTCCTCTCATCTCATAATCTTAAGAAAGTCTCTTGCTTTATTGCATTTCTAGTCTTATTCTAGTGTAATCTCTTATCTTATCTTGATAGCATTTAGCTTAAGCATGGTCTTGCATTCCTAGTGGTTCATGTTCTCTTAGAATTGGATTGACATCCTTTATACTTCAGCATTTGAATAGGATCTTAGCAAAATCCTGTTATCATTAACCAGCAACACCATTTAAACTCATAGACAGCCTAGAGCTCACCAGAAATAATAACTGTTCTCAGTGTCCCAGAAACGAAGCAATCTGGCCTCCACAACTGATGAGCACCGCCAGGACTTCAAATTAGAAAAGAAAATATTTGAGCTAGCCATTAAGAGAGATGAGCAAAAATATGAATATGTGCGAGATGCGTAGATGAATATGGAGAGCGCGATTCACAGAGGAGAGATCTTTGGATATTTATACCTGATTACACCAATATACAGATCAGCGGAAGGTCTCGTAATGGGATCACGATTTAATACGATTTAAGACGAATACATCAAAACGCCCACCGTTACGGAATGTGGATCGTCTTGTCGCCGATCGAAGAGGAGTGAAGACGATGAAGCAGCGAACCAACTCTGATTAGGGTTTCAATCCAACCGTGTGATTTCTAGGCATCGAATACATAACGCTGAGTTGAAACCCAATAGAAACCCATTCATCACAGGCAAAATGATACGATCATTTCATTAATGACGCCACGTGTCAAGCGCAGAAAGAGTGAGTTTCCAGCATGGCATCCTAGGTGGACACCCTAGAAAAGATTCAAACTCAACTTTATATAAATAGATGTAAATATATATAATTGATAAATATATAAATCTACTATTAATTAATATTAAATGAAATTTTGATCAAAATAACACATGAAAGATAAAATTCTTAAAATAAAATTACTTCAAAATAAAACAGGCTTAGACATTAGTGATTTTTCATATAAATAAAATCAAATTGCATCCGTAAACAATAAAAATAATTTATATAATTGGTTTTGCTGCATTTTTTTTTGTGTATTGTGTTGTATTTTGACCCAATCAGTTTTTAACATCAAACATTTATGAAAACAAATATTTTACAATTAGGCCTTTTAGAAAAGAAAAAACCTAAGATTCTAAAACGTGTACACATTCTCGTAACTAAAAAAATAGTTATGTATTTACCATCAACAACCGACGATTGAAAGGATTTAGGATTTTGTTTGCAAAATTTGATCTTTTCACTCGATCCTTTCGAAGGTATCACCGAAAGTTCTTTCTATTTCTCTATATTACTTCACTCGATTATTCTTCGCAAAATTATATATGAGTTTAGTATTGATAAAAAAACACTGAAGTATATTGTATAAGTGAGTTTGAAAGATTTATGAAAGAGAAGACATGTCAATTAGTTTCTTGTAAATTATCTTTTATGTGGAACTTATATATAATCCGTAAAGTTTTATTATCCATAAAATTTTGTATTTGGGTTTTATATTAAAAAAATATGTAAATTACATAGTGAACACATTTATATACAGTTTGGCTGAAAAATTCTCAATATGTGACATATGTCTATTATAGTGTGAATGTATTTATTACAATGATTCTCTTTTACTATATAAATGATAGATTATAGATATAACATTTTTTTGGACGGAACCAAGCCAGACTCAAATATTTATGAGTTCTGTTGGTTCTGGGGGCGGGCCAGACCAGCCCAATTGATATTCCTATATACAAGATACAAATTTTATTATTATGAGCTTAACAAAAAAGCATCTAAGCTTTTTCTCCTCGAGGTTCCGAAATGAAATGGGTGAAGATGCAACTGCTTGCAACTTGCAAGTCACAAGAATACAAAGTAGGGTCATCATCTCATTAGTGAGTTGAAGCATTATTTAAGATCATCTTGTCTTTTGTCTCGGATACCAAAACAAACAGTTGGACTCTTGACAATCACACATTGCCTTATTATCAATTTTCCCCTTTTTTGTTTTTACTTCTTGTATTAGTTTCAATTTGGATAATCGGGTTACATACCAATCGTTTAAGCGAATGCTTACAAGTTGCAAGTAAACTTGGAGAATGAGTTGGTGCGTTGATTTTTATCAGTTATAGTCGTCTGGGAAGCTTTCAAGCCAAAGCAGAGGAAGAAGAAACAAAATATGCAGATTCAATGCAAAACTCTAACTTCCACTGCTTCCTCTATTTCTTCTATCCATAAGCCTCCATTCCCATCTTCAATCACTTTACGGGCATATATGAGCACCTCCAATGGGGTTCTACCCATTGATGTTCTAAACTTGTCATATATGCGTATGTATATATTGTATATGTGTATGTAGTTGTGGGGTCCATTATTTTTTGAAGAACCCCTCCTAAAATATTTTAAAGCTTTGTTTTAAGAGACTTTAGGTCTCCCCAAGTTGAACTCTGATCTCTCTCTCTCTAATTTTCTCTCAGGCACTCTCCCCGAGGCACAAAACCAAGGCTGGTTTTCTTGCTCTTTAGTCAACTCTTAGTGGTTTGTACCTGTCTGGTTTTCTCCATGCCTCATGATGTTTCTCTCTTTAAGGCAAGTTTTTTCAAAATTGCTGGTTTTGGGCGCGTTTCTCCCTCTGTGTAGTGGTTATCCGGCGAGTTTGGGTCCACGGAGACTCCTCAAACTCAAGCCTCCACTCGACCCCTACTCTACTCGACCTCTACTCACACCCCTGGCCTCGTAAGCATCTCCTCAGTAGTAGCACCAGATCTCACCCTCTTACCACCAAAAGTAAGCTTCACAATGGCTTCGAGACACGATCACTCTCCTAACAGCGAGACAGCTCACGGCCTGCATCCAAAGAACCCCCTTCCCCACAAAGCAAACGTATCAAAGCACCTGATATCGACACCTCGGCACTCATAATTGAGAAAAACCTCACAATGATAGGAAGGGTTACATACCCTAATGAACAACTAGTGGGAGAGCTCATCGTGGCCTTACCTAGAAGTTTGGACCTAAAGGGGAGGGTTACAGGGCCAAAATACTTTCCAGTTTAGGTTAGAGCTCAAAGAGGACCTGCAGAAGGTGCTAGCTGGGCGCCCTTACCACTATAGACACTGGATGGTTGTGCTACAAAGATGGGAGCTGATATTCGTGTATACGCATACCAATTAACCTAATGTGCACACTACTACAATCGCATGGTATGTCGATGTAGCACTTTTTGATCAAATCCACAGAGACCAACGATTACACTTTATCTTTATGGGATCATTATCTAGCTAAAACAATATGGGGGGGGGGGTTTAAAGGTTTGAGAAATCGTAAGCAAGTAACATATTGGTTTAGTTTCAGATTATAAAAGAGCTAGGTTCAGGGTGATTCATTGGGATACTTAGGATAATGAGCTACCCAACTGTTCAGGAAAAGACAATACGAGCCACTCTAGAACTTGAACAACAAGATTAGATAAATCCACTGTCGTGGTGTCTATCACTTTATCAAGCAATCCTAATACCTAAACTGTCGTTTGGATTATACACTTATGACAAGCATTCAGTACAGATTCAATTGGTTCACGATTTGCCTTAACATCAGCTTTCGTTGGCTAGGGACAAATCAACTATCTATGCTTTTTCTAGCAACCTAAAACACTTTTGATGAATAGATTAAACCTAATATCAGATGCTAAGTGGCCAATTTAACACAAGCAGTAAGCATAGCAATAGATATAGATATCAAAGAATAACAATCTTATTTGTGTCTAGCTTATTGATCCATGATCCCTAATACACTAAACCTAACAAGCGAACTCAGCCATAGCTACAGAGAACACATAGATAAAAGCTGAATAATACATTACTGCAATTATAAAGAAATAGAAATATGGTTCAGAGTAATCTTAACCATGGCGAGAGAGATGGAGTCTTCTCCCTTTACAAAGTAAGACTACCTCCATTGGGGGTTCTCTCTATTGGGGTTTTTAATATATGTGTTATGTATATATATATGTATGTATATATTATATATGTATAAGTAATTGTGGGGTCCACAAATTTTGTAGAACCCTATAGATAAAGTTCTTGAAAGAGAGTTTTAGGAATTAATAAGAACCCTTATTGTAGACTCCACAATTATTTACGCATATATATATATATATATATATATATATATATATATATATACATAATACATATATTAAGAACCCCAATGTAGAGAACCTCCAATGGAGGTAGTCTAACAAATCCCAACAATGGAGTTCTAGAGTCTGGTTTCTTCTCCAAAAAATAGCGTACAATATATATAATAGAAAATTGGAAAAAGAAGATATATGGATGTCCCTGGCGGCTGGGAGAAAAAATAGGAAAATTAGGGCAAATCCAAAAATAATAGTGGTTTACATAAAAATCTCTGTCGCTGGAACAGTCACTCGAGTTGCTCCGCTCGATAGGGAACAATCATCTGATTGTTCTGCATGAAACTTAACCAACGCACTAATTAATCATATATTTTACTCATAATTAAGTATTTAGCTATGTATTCTATGTAAAATTTTATATTTCGTGTAACTTTTTATTAATTAATATTGATGTAGTCTTTTTATATATGTGCTAATTATATATTACAAAAGAAATAATAAGAACTTTTTTAAAAGGTACATGAATACAAAAATTATTATACACATTTCAAATATTAGTACAATAATAATGGTCTGATAAATTTTCTCCGAATCCTCTAAAATCTCTGAAATATTGTCCAAACAAATTTTATGTAACCAAATATAGAGCATTACGAAAATAATTTTTAAGAAATAATGTGGTATTTTCCTGGATTTTAATATTTAATTTTAAATATTTCTATTTATAATTCTATATTGTAGTGTAAGATTTCATTAATTAATATTGTTGTAATATATTTTATGTATGTTTTAGTTATTTATAACGGATTTCGATAGTTGTAACTATTAAAAGCTCTCTCTCTCCTGAGGCGATTTTAGGAGTCTAGGGATTCTCCTCCTCCGTTCGCCGCCGTCGGGGGCCTCACGCCTCTCCGACGAGAATTTCTCCCCCCCTTCCCGTGTCTTCTCTCTCTCAGGTCTTCGAAATGTCATCCCGTAAGAAGAAACGTCTCAAAGCTCTTGCTGCCTCGTCCAAATCCAGAAAGTTTGGAAAGGCTCAGATCTCGTTTCAGAATGCTTCGAGAAACCTTCCCCGTCTCTCCGGCGACCTCGTTGCCGACGAAGTAGTGGCAGATGTGGAGTTGGTTGTTTCAGGTGTTGAGGATTCGTTAAGCGGTTCTCCGCCTCAGTCTCAAGTCTCCCCTCCTCTCGTCGGTGACTCCATTGCTGATGTTGAAGTAGCTTCAAAAGAGGTTAAAGGTGACGGCTTTCGAAGGGACTCAGGCGATGCGTCTGCTGGATCCCAAAGTTCTCCATTTCCCGTTGCAACAGCGACGAAGGAGTCGGTTTCTCTGTCTACAGTGGTCCCTGCAGAGGATAACAGTGGCAGCTTGGTTATTGGTCTAGTTCCTGTTCGGAATGATACTCTTCCTGCTCCCGTCGACAAGGAGGCTGTACAGAGAGTACCCGAGCAGCCGAGGAGCTACGCCTCCCTGTTAAAAACATCTTCACAACTGAAGGAAGTGGGCACGCCCTCTGAGCATGTCTCCGGTGCCCCCTTTGTGATGATACCAGATGAAGATATAGCTGCTGCTAAAGAGGAATTCAAGGATTTTATTTTCGCGCAGTTTCAGGGTGATTCTCCTCAGATGGGAAGAATCATTGGTATTGTAAACGCGTTTTGGGCGCGGACTGGTCCAAGGATCTATGTTCATAAGCTTAACAATGGAGCTTTCTTGTTAAAGGTCTCCAATACTAAAGCGAGAGAGGCGATTTTGTCTAAGAGTTGCTGGAACATAGCTGGTTACCCAATGTTCGTGTCTCTATGGTCTCCGGACTTCACGCCTCAAGAGACGCCTATCACTTCTGTAGTAGTCCAAGTAGAGATGCGCGGGGTGCCTTACCTCATGTTTAACAGAGAAAGCTTGAGTCGCTTGGCCACTGCAGTCGGTAAACCAGTGTCTTTGGCTCCAGAGACAATGCGGAAAGAAAACTTCCAGGTGGCTAAGTTGATGGTACAGGTTGATCTCACAAAGAAGCTGCCTGATAAGATCATCTCCGGATTCTCGAATGGACGGGAAATGGAAATAGCTGTTGCTTATCCTTGGTTGCCGGTGAAGTGCGCATCTTGTGGGAAATATGGTCATAATGCTGAGAAGTGTCGAATGGTTCCCCATATGGAAGAGCAAGAGCGGAGTTTACCTGTGAAAACAAGGAAGAGACAGTCTCGCCGAAGATCGAAATCCAGGACCGGTGGATCTTTGGAGGATAATACCTCCAACCCGCTGGAGGAGTTATGCACTAAGGAGGATAAAAAAGAAACAGAATCAAGTCAGAGCACGTCTCTTGCTAACATCCCTCTGGAATTATCAAGTAGCAATCAGGAAGAAGTGGGTGTGGATAAGAGAAGCAACTCGAGGTCTAGGTCTGTACGAAGGTCTCGGTCAAGAGCTAGGGCAAGAGCCTTGACCTCCCCTCTAGAAGGAAGAGTTTCATCCTTTGAGGTTTCAGAGTTTGCACAGAGGTTCGTCAAACAAAAGGGCCCGCTTCTGGTTGGCAGGGATTCAGGTGTAGAAGCGTCAGGTTGTGCAGTGGGGTGAGATTCCATCAGAGAAGAAGGTGAAATTGATGAAGACGGTTCTGTTTGGTTCACAAAGCATTCGAAGGCGGCTAGAAGAGCCATGCGCCAAGAGGCACTGAGAAAGGCTTCTGCGCCGGATTACTTAGCTCCAGACAGATATAAATTTCTTATTCGAGGTAGCTCCTCGGATAAGCGGGTTGATCTCTGATCCTTTTTTCCATCTTTGTATATATGAAGCTCTTTAGTTGGAATATCAGAGGTCTTAATGGTGCGGGTCGTATCACAGTAGTCAGAAATTGGTTAAATAGTATTGGTACATCGGTGGGGGCTCTGCTGGAAACTCACGTACAGGAGGATAATTTCCTTAGAGTGGTAGCAGCAGTAGCACCAGGGTGGGGGTATGATAATAACTACTCTCATGCGGCAGGGGGTAGAGTTTGGTTACTTTGGAAGCCTGAAGTCTCGGTAATTGTTTACTTGAAGACGGAGCAGTTAATTCTTTGTGGAGTCTTGGATCCGGCGACTGATACTCGTTGCACGGTGGCTTTCATTTATGCTCGAAATACCGAAGTGGAAAGGTGAAGTTTGTGGGCAGATTTGGTCACTATAGCCACAAATAATCTGGTGTCTACTACCCCGCTAGTTGTTCTTGGTGACTTTAATTAGATACTGACAGCAGCCGAGCATTTCTCCATTATTCCCTATGAGCTACCAGTCAGAGGCATGGCTGAATTTCAGGAGTGTTTGACGTCTAGTGGCCTATCAGATATGGAGTTTCGTGGTACTTTTTTCTCTTGGACAAACGGTCGTCCAGAAGACCCCATCCTTCGAAAGTTGGATCGAGTGATTTGCAACGATAAGTGGAGGGAAGTGTTTCCGGAGGCGGTTTCTGTATTTGAACCTCCTGGGGATTCTGATCATTCTCCAGCAGTGATCACTTTTACAGCTCTCCCTGAGCAGCGCAAAGTGAGCTTTAAGTATTTTTCTTTCCTTGCGTCGCATCCTAAATTCACTGAGGAATTGTTGAAGGCGTGGGAGGAAGAGATCCCTGTAGGATCCAGTTTATTCTCCTTGGGACAGCGACTCAAGAAAGCAAAAGCAACTTGCAGGAGATTAAACAGAGAAGGCTTTGGTAACATTCAGCAAAAAGCCCGGGATTCCTTGCAAGCTTTAAAGGATATTCAAGAGCAGATGCTTGTAAGCCCGACTGATGCTGTATTCAGACAAGAGTTTGTTGCAAGGAAGAACTGGCAGTTTTTCGAAGCAGCGTTGGCAATTTTCTTCAATAGGAAAGCAAGGATTCGATGGTTGTCTTGTGGAGATGCTAACACCAAATTCTTTTATAAGGCGGTTTTGGCTCATCAGTTGCGCAATTCCATCAGATTCCTGAAGGATGCAGATGGTAACTTGGTGTTCAATCAATTGCAGATCAAGGAAATGGCGGTCACTTATTTCAGAAGTATCCTCGGCACTGAAGACAGTTTCAACATTCTCAGGTCAGTGGAGGAGTTGAGAGCTATGCTGGCTTATCGGTGTCCTACAGCAATAGGAGGTCAGATTAGTAAGCTGCCTACTGAAGAGGAAATAAAAGGGGTTCTATTTGGCATGCCAAAGAATAAAGCGCCTGGGCCAGACGGTTTTGCTGCTGAATTTTTTTGGGAAGCGTGGGAGGTGGTTGGCAGTGATACCTTGAAAGCTGTTAAAGAATTCTTTGAATCAGGGAGAATGCTGAAGCAATTTAATGCAACGGCTATTTCTCTAATTCCTAAGGTGGTGGGCGCAGATCAGTTATCTCTTTTCAGACCAATCTCCCTATGTTCCATAGTCTACAAGGTCATCGCGAGGCTTTTAAAGAAGAAATTGAAGCTAATTGTCTCTGAAGTGGTTCAGAGGAACCAAGTGGGTTTTATTCAGGATCGCCTGCTGTGTGAGAATGTCCTTTTGGCTTCAGAATTGGTAAGGGATTTCAATGCTCAGGGGCCTACGACGAGGGGTTGTCTAAAGATTGATCTCTCCAAAGCTTATGATAATCTGAGTTGGGACTTCACGCTAAAGATTCTGCAAGCCATTGACCTTCCAAAGAGATTTATTGGGTGGATTAAAGAGTGCATAACTACAGCTTCCTACAGTGTAGCAGTGAATGGGGAGCTATATGGTTACTTTCAAGGGAAAAAAGGGCTGAGGCAAGGGGATCCTATCTCATCACTCCTGTTTGTAATTGCCATGGATGTTTTGTCTAAGATGCTAGATAAGGGTGCAGTAAATGGGAGATTTCGGATTCATCCTGAGTGTGAGGCCCCCTTAATTACTCATCTTAGTTTTGCCGATGATGTATTGATCTTCTTTGATGGGTCAGCAGATTCTCTGAGAGGGATTTTGGAAATTCTGAATGAGTTTAAAGAGGTCTCAGGTCTGAGAATAAATAGAGAGAAGACTGAGCTCTTATTGGATGGGGGAAGTGCTGGTAGATGTCGAGCTATGGCTACCGAGATGGGTATTGCTCAAGGCTCACTACCAGTAAGATATTTGGGAGTCCCGCTGTCTCCAAAAAAGATGAAGAAATCGGATTTCCAACCTCTTCTCGATAAGATTCAAGCGAGGTTCAACTCTTGGACTGTCAAACACCTGTCCTTTGCCGGTCGTTTCCAACTGATTCAAGCGGTAATATACTCGACAATCTCATTTTGGGCATCCATGTTTGTGATTCCAAATGAGTGTGTGCGGATTCTAGAGAGAATGTGTTCAGCGTTTTTGTGGAATGGTGCACCGAACTCAGCAAGGGGAGCTAAGATCTCTTGGGAATCAGTATGCACTCCGAGGGAGGCTGGAGGTCTAGGCCTGAAGCGGTTAGCAGACTGGAACACAGTTCTGGGCTTGAAATTGATATGGCTGATTTTCACTGCTGGAGGTTCTCTTTGGGTCTCTTGGGTGAGGAGAAATTTGATAGGTAATGAGAACTTCTGGGTCCTTCAACCGAACCCTGGAGGAAGCTGGATTTGGAAGGCATTATGCAAGCTAAGGGATCTCGCGAGATCTTTTCTTCATTGTCAGGTTGGATCCGGCATTTCTGCAAGCTTTTGGTTTGATAGTTGGACATCGGCAGGTCCTCTTATCGATCAGGTAGGCCCTAGTGGCCCAATGACAACCGGAATAGACATTAATGCTGTAGTGGCAGATGCTTTGACTGAAGATGGATGGGTGTTTGATCGTAGTAGAAGTAGAAGCCCGACCATTCAGGTTCTCAAGAATTGTATGCCTGATTCGCGCCCTATTATAAGCTCAGAAGCTGATGACACTTATGTTTGGTATGCGAATGGTCAAAATGGTGCAGGTAATGGTGCAGGTATTTTCTCTACCAGTGAGACTTGGAGAGCTCTATTCCCCTCTTCGGAGGTGGTTTTTTGGCATCAGGAGGTTTGGTTCTCTGGTCGGGTCCCCAAGCATGCTTTTTTGACTTGGATAGCAGCAAGGGATAGAATGGTTACGAGGGATAGACTGATTAGATGGGGGCTGCAGGTCTCTCCGGACTGTGTGCTATGCGTGAGTGATATTGAAACAAGACAGCATCTATTTTTTGACTGCCCATTTAGTCATCAAGTATGGTCTTTTTCACTTCAAAACTCAATATTTCCCCCCCTTTACTTTTTGAGGATGGTCTGCGATGGCTAAAAAACCCAGCCCGGGATGGTAATGTGAAGTTGATTGTGAAGTTGCTTCATCAGGCCTGTTTATATTTTATCTGGAAGGAAAGGAACGATCGGATCCATTCAGATAGTAAAAAAAGGCCTGCAGTGATTATTGCTGAGATTAAACACCTGATAAGGTTGAGATTGGATCCCTTGGCGAGGGCACAACGCTTGCGTGAAGGAGAAGAGTCGGTATTAGCTACTTGGCTGAGAGTTTTTGCAGGGTAGAAGCGGATCTGTTCTTGCGCTGCTTGTCCAGAGTTTGTCAGCCTTGGTTCGGGTCAGCATTGCTAAAAGTGAAGAGTAAGTGCAGAGTAAATAAAGATTTAGGTTTTTTTCTCTGTTTTAGCCCGTTTGTGGGTGTTTTTTTATTGTTTGTTTTTGTAATTTTTTATCTTTAATAAATGGAAATTTAGAGTAAAAAAAAAAGTTATTTATAACGGTTTTATGGATCTACATTAATTATGATAAATATAAAGACTATAGAGTAAATTACAAATAATTTTGAAGTTTATGTTTGAAGTTTTACTTTTGGAGAAAAACACATTTTGGAGGAGAAAAATACATTGAAACTTCAAATATAGAGTTTTGCGGACTCTATTTTTTGAGATGCTTTAAGCCTCCATTCTCGAGTTTCAAGAGCTCTGTTGTTAAGTCTCACAGGTTTATTATTGTTGATGGAGTCAACGGAAATGGGTCAATTTCTCTGGAAACGGAGGAGGTGATTGGGCTTGTTGTAGGCTGAGATGGAAGTAGAAGAATCGAAGAGGATAGATGATTTAGCGGATCAGAGTATTTGGGGACAGATGAAAGAGATAGTCATTTTTACGGGACCTGCTGCTGGACTGTGGCTATGTGGTCCCTTGACGAGTCTCATTGCCACGGCAGTCATTGGTCAAGGAAGCTCTCTCGAACTCGCTGCTTTAGGTAATGTCTGTTGACTCTGATCTTTGCTCTCTCAGGTTTCAGACATGTTCAGAGGGGGATCTACATACAAAAAAGGGCAATTGACACATGTTAAATATAGAATTTTGGTTTGTAAGCTTGTTGTTGTAATGAATCTTAGCACAGTTGGTTACAGAATCAGCCTATTGACCCCTTTTTCCGAGTTCAAACCCAAGCATGCACTAGTCTTCTTTTCTTTTAGTTTAAATAATTCTTTCTTTTAATTAGACCTATGTATCAAATGAAGTTGAGCTATGACCCGGGTAAAAAAGTTTCATGTGTCCGCCACTAGACATGTTATTTCTGAACATTTATTTTAATTTCATTTGATATTTCAGATTAGAAATAATAGTAAAAGAAAATTAAGATTTAAAATGCTACTTTTGAAAGTTAAAAATGTATCAAGAAAATCGTTACACGTGCATAATAGTATGATTACACTTTCAATATAAAAAGATGAAAAATGGTGACCATAAAACATAAATATGATAACAAATCTGCCCCCAATATCTGGTCACATGATATCATTAAGTGATAATATCTGGTCACATGGCCTCATTTAAACAATGACTAGATTAGGACCCGTCCTAAAGGGCGGAAATTGATTTGTCAAATTTAATTAATAATATATGGTATATATAATATGTGTATATAATATTATATATATTTTGTATAACATTTATATATATACATATTAGACATATATATAATATTTTATTAAATATATATAGAATTTAATAGTGTTATAATTTGTGTTGTACTTGTTATTAGTTTGTATTTAATCTTCTTTCATTTTTAGTATAATAATTTGCCTTGTCATACCTTTTAACTTATACACATAGTTATGCTCTTTTTCAAAAAAAAAACTTATACACATAGTCTCGTAAAATGTAATATATAAAAAACATATTTAAAAAATCTACTGACCATATGCCACCATTATTTGGTTGTTTGAATAAAAAAAAATCATGTTCTTGCATAACTGTGTATGTTGTGATATGATGTAGGTGAAGAGTAAATATATGGAAGTAAAGTTAGTGATACGAACATGAGACTATGTTGGTATATGCCACAATTATTTGGTTTTTGGAAGATCAATGAGCATAAGCATACACGGCCTTTGTATGCTTACGTTGTAAATGAGTCAGATATTTTTTCTCTTATGTCTGGAATGATATGGAACTCGTTGATTTAAGAATGATTCAGTTTTATATGATCTAATTATATTAAGAGATTAACCAAAAATATTATAAAAGTGTTACTGGTTAGGTTTAACTAATCTATGTTGGTTAAGATTTGGTTTAATTTAAGTTAGTAGGTTGCATTGTATGAGAGGCATGATATATTCTAGCAACAACTATGAAAGAGTCCAAAATTTAAATGAGAACTTCAAATAGTAGATAATCCCTAAATTAATAGATTAGAAGAATCTAATTTTGGGTAGTTGCTTCTGATTCATTTGGAGATAAAAAGAACATGTGACATATGATGGAGTATTTCTCTTAATAATTAATTAATAAAGTAAAAAAATGAGAGAGAAAGTGAGATTCATTTCTGAAATGAAAAACTGTTAACCCCCCTCCCCCAGGAGATACTCTGCAATTTTACATGTCATTCTATTAATAATTTAGATGTATTTAAAAAAATATAATTGTGTGATAAAAGTTTATTTAATAATTAATTTTAGGGTTTACGAAACTCATTAGAATCCACCCAACCGATGGCAGTGCCTTATAAATTATATTAAGCTGCAGCCTTTAAGCAACATGTTCAACTAGAAAATTATAGTTTCTGTCCTCCATATCGACCGATACTGGAATTAGTAGATCCCATTTATTAAGTCAAATTTCTCTCTGACTCGGTTTCCAATGTCTGCTTCCTGGTCACGCCTCGCTTCCGCCTGGGCTCCGGCGCCGGTCACCACTGGTGATGAGCCTCCCTTGCCTCTCCTCCCCCCTGACCCTCCTGATCCTGCCCTCTCTCCTCACCTTTCCCCTGCTCAGTACCCTCCTCTGTCCTCTCCCCTTCCTGTTTCTAATTCCCGTAACTCAACTGTTCCTTCAGGACGCAAATCTCGTAGGAACCCTCTCACTGACTCTGCGACTTCTGATACTGAGATGGAACAAGCCTCCCCTCCTTCGGTGGAGCCTGTTGTTGCCTTTCTTGAAACTAGATCTGGAACTACTGTAGCAGCCACTGTTACAGAAAACTTCACTACCATTCTCCCATCAGAAAACTCCCCTCTCCTAACCAATAGAGCCTCTTCCCTCTCTAACCATCCTCTGCCTCCAGTCCAAACTTCTAACCCTCTCTCTCATCCCAAACCTGTCTCTGGTCAACCCCCTCTCCTCCCTAACCCCGACCATAATACTTCAGCTCCTACTCCTTCCTCCAATATCCCTCCCCCTGTTACTACTAAAACCTCTTCAAAAGAGCCGCCTCTTGTGGAAAGGATTCGGCGCTTCGAGAACAAATCACTTGAACGTCTAGCTCCTAAAACCATATCCGCTTCTGGTCGTCCTACTGTTGAAATTCCTGATGAAGTCTTTCAGCAAGGGGCTGAACTCCATAAAGACTTCATAGTGTGTTATTTCAACGGTCGCTCTCCTCCCTACAGTCAAATCCAAAGTGTTCTCAATCATATGTGGGGGAAGGGTCGGAAATTAGAGATCCACAACAGCCCCTTGTCGCGCACTGTCTTAGTTAGAGTACCTAATGACTACTTAAAGACAAAAATTCTTGAAAAAGGATACTGGTATGTTGGTGACTCTATGTTTCATACTGCGCAATGGACTTCAGCCCACTCCGCTGCTCCCCCATCCTTCAAGTCAATGCAAATTTGGGCGCATCTCACTGGTGTGCCGCTTGATCTCCGTCATAGAGTTGGTCTGAGTTTGGTAGCGGGTCTGGTAGGGGAACCTAAAGAAACGGACGACTTCACAAAGAATCTTGTTAGCCTCACTCTCTCCCATGTCAAGGTTGAGGTGGATCTCACAAAGCCTCTCCCGGATGTTGTTGAGTTCACACGCCAATCAGGAGAAGTTGTGGAAGTTCTGGTCTCCTATCCTTGGCTTCCTCCGTCATGTTCTCACTGTAAAGAACTGGGTCATATAGCCAAAAACTGTCTTCAGTTGCCTACCCCGCCTAAAGAAGACGTTGCTCCTAGAAGCAAAAACATGGCTTCTTCTTCGTCTGCTCCAGATGCTAAAACTCCATCAAAAACTCCAAAAAAAGGTCAAACCCCACGACTCTCTGCTTCTCAAAAAGGCAAGAGTGTGGCAAAGGACTTGTCTCTGGAAAACGCTTTTGTTGCTCTCTCAGACTCTCATCATCAGCTCCCTTCATCCGCCCCTTTAAACAGTTCCCTCAATCTTCCGCCTATCCCTCCCCCCCGACCTATAGTCCCTGCTTCTCCTCTCCCTCCCCCTGATCCTTTAGCTCCTCTGAACCTCCCTCTCCTCCCCTTCCCTGTTAGCCCTCCAATAACCTTTAGGAGACCCTCTCATAAACGGTCCCGCTCAGACCCTTCTTTTGACTCCCCTCCCTCCTCAAACTTCTCCTCTGCCTTGGCTTCTCTCCACCCTGAAACCCCCCCCTCTAGTTCCTCCATTCCCTTCCCTGACCCTAACTGTCTTGCCCTTTTGTCCTCTGATGTCTCTTTTCCCAAAGAGGCTTCAACCCCTATCTAAATGTATAGTAAGCTATTTTTTTGGAATGTCCGTGGTCTAAATGACCCGGTCAAGCATACCCCTTTTTGTGATTGGCTCATCAATCAAAACCCTCTTTTTGGAGCCCTTCTAGAAACCCACATAAAAGAACCTAACCTCAGCCACCTCATGTCTACTTTGTGTCGAGGTTGGAACTACACTTCAAACCACCTTTCTGATGACGATGGACGAATAATTGTTGTTTGGAAGCACCCTGCTCAGTTGCGAGTACTTCATCAGTCTAGACAGTCTTTGACTTGTGAGATCTCTCTCCCAGCATCTCCTTCCTTTATTTTTACATCTATCTATGCTGGGAATACTCATGAAGAAAGAGTCACCCTCTGGACTGAGCTCATTAACTTGCAAATTACTATGATGTTGGACGTTCAGCCTTGGATTGTGGGGGGAGATCTCAATGAGATTATCCATCACTCTGAGCATTCTATCCCTGATGTCAACACGATCACCTCTCCTATGTTAGAACTGCGTGATACTCTGATTCACTTGGAACTTTTTGATCTACGGTTCTTTGGGCCTCTATTCACTTGGAGTAACCACCAGCCGGAGTCCCCTATTGCAAAAAAACTTGATAGGCTCCTTGTAAACTCTCAACTTATCTCCAGTTTCCCCAACTGCTCTGCAGTCTTCCTACCGCCGCTTTTCTCTGACCACTCGCCTTGCCTCATAGACCTAGCCCATTCCCTTCCCACCGCTGGAACTAAACCCTTTCGCTTTTTCAACTACCTAACTAGACATCCGCTCTTTCATCAGCTAGTTCTGGACGCTTGGTCACTGGCCGGATGTGAGGCTGTGAACTTGAAAAACCTATGTTGGAAACTGAAAAATGTCAAGAGCGTTCTAAAACAGATAAACAGAGAGAATTATTCAAATATTCAGGAGAGAGTTTTAGAGACTAACCGTTTGTTGCAAGCTGTGCAGGTACAAGCCTTGGAAGATCCTTGCCCTGAGACGTTTCAAGAGGAAAGAGTCTTGCATCAAAAATGGGTGTTCCTAAGAGAGATTGAGGAGAGTTACTTTAGACAAAAATCTCGCATTAATTGGCTTTTGGAGGGAGATCAGAATACTGCTTACTTCTACAGAATCTTTCAGACGAGGATGAGTTATAACTCTATTCGAGTTTTCCAGACTCCTTCTGGGGACTTGATAACGGATCCGCAGGTTATGAGTGTAATGGCAATCCGCTTCTTTCAAGGGATTCTCGCCCCTACGTTTCTTCCTCCACTCGCCTTGACTTCTTCTGTAGAATGGTTTCAAGCTCTTGTTGGCTTCCAACCCTCTGATGCCATCACTACTCAGATGTCTATCGTCCCTAATCCGGAAGAGATCACTAAAACGCTGATGCGCCTCAACCCGAATAAGTCTCCGGGCCCAGACGGCCTAACTTCTGCTTTTTTCAAGGCTTCTTGGAGCTTCCTCGGTCAGGAGGTGATAACCTCAATCTCTCAGTTTTTTGCAGACTCTTTTCTCCCTTCTGCAACAAACTCTACAATCCTCTGCCTTGTCCCTAAGAGACCAGGAGCAACACTAGTTTCTGACTTCAGGCCGATAGCTTGTCTAAACACACTCTATAAAGTGATTGCGCGTCTTCTAGTCAAGCGGATCAAACCGATCCTCCCCTCGGTGATTCTTCCTTGTCAGACAGCCTTCGTAAAGGGGAGACTCATTGCGGAGAACACCATCCTGGCAGGAGAAATTGTGAATGGTTATCATAAGAACAAGGATCCCAAAAGGATAACTATAAAGGTAGATATTGCAAAAGCTTTTGATACCTTATCATGGGAGTTTCTTTTTAACTGTCTGCAGGGCTTGCACTTGCCCGACATCCTAATCAGTTGGCTGAAGGCTTGTGTTTGCACCCCGCATTTCACCATCGGCTATAATGGAATGGTTCAAGGCTACTTTAAAGGAAAACGCGGGCTCCGTCAGGGTGATCCACTCTCGCCTTATCTTTTTGTCATCGCCATGAACATCCTCTCCTTGATGCTAAACAAGGCGGCGGCAGAGCAGAAAATAAAATACCATGAGCGCTGTAGCACCTCTAAACTCACGCATCTCTGCTTTGCAGATGATCTGTTGATCTTTATAGATGGCTCCCTTGAATCCGTTCAGAATGTAATGCAAGTGCTGCATGAGTTTGAGTTGAGATCAGGGTTGGCGGTGAGTGTCCATAAGACCTCCTTCTTTGCTTCAGGACTCTCCACGCAAGAAATAGATACTATCAAGGCTTCTACGGGGATGCCTTATGCTTCTCTCCCTGTTAGATACCTGGGAGTCCCGCTCTGCACAAGGAAAATTTCGCTGGTTAATTGTGAGGTATTGATCCAGCAGGTTAAGGCTAAGTTCTCTTCCTGGTCGGTGAAGATGCTATCTTTCTCAGCTAGACTCCTCCTAATTAAAACAGTCGTTGCAGGGATCACTAACTATTGGTGTTCCTCGTTTATCCTTCCTAAAGCCTGCATTAACCGTATCAACTCTCTATGTGGCCATTTCCTGTGGCAAGGGAACCTAGAAGGTAGTCATTCTGCTAGAGTATCTTGGGCTACTGTAACTTTGAGCCTAGAGAGCGGTGGTCTTGGAATAAGGGATCTAGGAGTATGGAACAAATCTTGCTGTCTAAGGCTAATTTGGCTCTTGTTTTTTCAATCTGGCTCTGTTTGGGTCGCCTGGTTCAAGGCTGAGGTGCTTAATAATGATCTATCTAACTTCTGGACTGTAAAGCCTCATAGGAATAACTCCTGGCTGGCTAACAAGATTATCAAGATGAGGGGTGAAGCGTTTACCTGGATCAAGCTCCTACTCGGGAATGGGGCTTCTTGTCGGTTCTGGACTGATCATTGGTCTCCTTTTGGGTCCTTGGATACTTACTTGAGACAGGACACAAGATCAAGATGGGGGATACATGAAAGTGCAACTCTTGCGGAGCTCTTCGTTGATGGTCATTGGTCTCTTCCACCAGCGAGAACTGAGAGATTATTAGCTCTGCAAATCCATATGACAACAATCAACTTAACAGCTGAGGAGGACTCTTATGAATGGTCTCTGGAAGGAGTAACATCAGATCATTTTAGTACTAGCCAAGTCTACAAAGTGCTGAAAGGTCCAGAGACATTGGTACCTTGGGCGCAGTGTGTATGGTCTCCAGGAATCCCCAAACATAACTTTCTCTGTTGGTTGTTTGTTCTCGACAGGTCTCCTACCGGCGATCGTCTCATTTCGTGGGGCCTCCCAGTTGACCCGAATTGCCTCCTATGTAATGCTGCTTCTGAGTCAAGGGATCACCTCTATTTTGAATGTCCTTATAGTAGAACGGTGTGGAATGTGATTGCGCGTCGATGCCACCACTTCCCTGTCGCTGACTGGAATCAGACACTACTTAGTATGCAAACTTTGACTGGCTGCAGGTACAAAAAGAAACTCACTTTGCTTGGTTGGAAATCGGTAATATACTGGCTCTGGACAGAGCGGAATGCGCGCCTCCATCGTCAGCAGTTTCGAAACCATGATGCGCTGATCTCCCTCATCGGCCGCCAACTAAAGGATAAAATACTGAGCTTCCGCCACTCCTCTCTGGTTGGTTCCTCCAGGATGATGCAACTCTGGCATGCAGATACCTCTTCTCACTGATCGGTGATCGTGTCGACTCTCTCTCTACTTTCCTCCATCATCGACCTTCAAGCTTCTCGATTATTCCGTCATCTTCCTCCTCTTTTGCTAACTATTGGGTTTCTAATTGGGCTTCAACAAACAATGGGGTTTAATGGGGTGTTAGTATTATAATGGCATTTGCCTTAAAAACTATAGTCCAGTGGGCTTGTAATCTTTTTATTTCTCCTGCATTTAAATATGAAAGCCTTTGGTCAAAAAAAAAAAAAAATTATAGTTTCTACGGGAAATTTTGACTTTGACTAGAAAATTATGATTTTTGCCAAAAGAGTTTATTTATTAAAAAACCATTCGAGCTTTAGATGGAAAAAGTAAAGCTTTAACCATAAATTTATAGTTTCAAACAGAAAATCGTGTTTAGGATTAGTATACATGTCAGTTTAGTTATTATTTTTTACTTGAGTTCTCCAGGCAATGCAGGCAAGTGGCTGTTTATGCTTTTATACGAGATTAATGAACAAAACTAGAAGAATTGAAATAGTTCATAGAAGCTTTATTTTTTGTAAAATAAATTCACAGAAGCTTTATTCGGTAAACGAATTTAAAAGAGAAAGATTAGCTCGGAACCATCAACATCAAAGTTTCTAATATATATTCTCGTAAAAAAAGAAAAAAAAAAGGAGAAGGAGAGTTCTCAAAGTGTAGCCATTTCCTAAGTTACATTCAGTGATCTGATAACATATTACTTTTACTAAAACATCATGTTTTGCAAACCCTAAATACATGTGGGTTTAACATCTTTAAAGCTTCATTAGGTTTCTCTTCATTGGATTTTATTACTTTCTACAAAACTTGGCGTAGATGGACACCAAATTTAGAACTGCAAAGTGGTTTCACTAAAAGATCACAAGAAGGTTGAAGTTCGATAAAAAAAAATGTAGACAACTTCTCATTTTCGTACCAAAAAAAAAAAAACTTCTCATTTCATTATTGAGATACAAGTTTAATCACCGACAATCAGACAAGATATGAAGGTAGAGAGAGAGAGTGAGAGAGAATGAGAGAGAGAAAACATTGACAAAAAGAGAGTACAGTACTTAACTCTTCTTTTCTAACGAAGTTAACAGAAGCAATTAACGGAAGCTTAAGAATTAAAAGCCGTAACATGCAATATTCTTTCCAGTTGTAACCCCAAATATCTTGCAGTACCTCGTATAAAACCCTATACGATCTGCGACTCTAGTGTCTGCGCCAATACCACACTCACCAGGGGCAATAATGATGTTGATCATAGCGTAACCCGGTACTCTCCCCGCGGCACGGTCAGAGGCTGACGGCTTCCACTGGCCACTGATCACGGCGTGGCATGATGGGTTGGGAGGCTGAGCGGTCATCCAGAACCAAATGGCGGATTTGAAAGCGATTACAGCGTCCTTGGTCAAAAGGGCTGGGTGGTTAAGTAAGTCCGCTCCGATGGCTTCACCACACTGTCCATAATTGATGTTTCCTTTAAGCTGCATTGGTCCTCTTCCGTAGTAGCGTTTACCGCGTGCGCATGGCCACTTGGTGCTTGGTGAACAGTAGTCTGACGATGGCTTTTCTTCTTGCTTTGAACAGTAGCCCCATGTATCTGTTCCGTCCTCTGCCACTGGCGAAGGCCACCCACCTATACCCATGTAACCGTCCATTTCATAAACATATCATATATTAAATAGTCAGACAAGACACACACAACTTCACATTATTTAATATAACATTGTACAATAATTAACACGCGTGACATTTTTAAAATCTTTGAAATCGGCATGTTATCTTTTTAAAGTCTCCATAAAAAACATATATGTTTATAAGTTAAACAATACTTGGATTCATACCGTGGGGTGAAACTTTACAACACTTTTAATGAACAATCAAACTGCTATGGAAATAATTAAATAAAAAATTAAATTAAATAAAAAATAGCTAAAAATAGAAAAATGTCAATTTTAACGACATTAATGCTGCTATTTAAACCCTAAACTTTAAATCTTAAATTCTAATCATATACCCTAAATCCAAATTCTATATCCTAAACTCAAATTTTATATCCTAAACCCAAAACCTAGACTATAAACCCAAACCGTAAATTCTAAACCTAAATCCTATACCCTAAACTCAAACCGTAAATCTTAAATCTAAACCCCGAAACAAAATTTTGGACTACAAACCCTATATTTTAAACCCAAACCATAAATCCTAAACCCAAATTTTTGTTTAGGGTTTGGGTTTAGGGTTTAGGGTTCAGGGTTTACGGTATAGAAATTGGGTTTAGGGTATAGAAATTGGGTTTAGGGTATATAATTTGAATTTATGATATAGAGTATAGAGTTTAAAATTTAAGATTAAAGTTTAGGGTTTAGATAGCGGCATTACTGTTGTTAAAATTAACGTTTTACTATTTTTAGCTATTTTAAATTTAATATAATATATTTTTATTTATTTATATACGTGGCAGTTTAATTGATCATTAAAAATGTGGTGTGGTGAATTTGAAAGTTCACCCGAGGGGTGAACCCAAATTTTGTTATTTTAAGTTTGCTTTATTTTCTAATAAACTCAAATGAAGTTTAAATAACATGTTAACTGAACATAATAGTATTGATAAAAATAATACAGTTTCAATAAAAAAATAGAAACACTACAAATATTTGCTTGGTATTTAATTATTTATAAACGCCAGCGCCAAATGTAAACAAATACTCCTGCATCTTTTTTTAATTGATTGTTTATGACTTTTTTGTGCTTGATGACGTTTTCAAGTTTCATTATAAGAGGTTAACCTTATTTGATTTCTATGACCATTTTTCGTATGCAATATGATTATCTATTTGATTGAATTGGCATGGTTATTGTTAGGTAAGATTGTTTATTTTTAGATAAAAGACGAAAACTGAGAATAACTGTGGTTTTTTTTATTTGTCTTAAGTCTAAAACATCAAATATTTAAAAGGGCTTATTTGCGAGATGTCTAAGTTTGATATTTTAATTAGGTGCAGACCATTGATTTTGACATAATGTAATAACTAACATTTATACCAATTATTATCCGGTTCTGCCCCTTCTACCTGTAATCATCCAGTGACTTTTGTCTTGTTAGAGATGATGTGGCCAAAACAAATATATGGTGAATGAGAAACTTACGTATGATGGTAACTAAATAAGATGTGGCCAAAATTTAATGCACACTATTAACAACGAAAGTACCAAAATCATCCACATCACTGTCTTACCTCTAATTAGTAAATATCTATTCTAATCAAAAAACTATAAACAAAATATAATCTATAATTTTTTATTATATATTTAAAATTTATCAGCCATAATATAGAACATACATATTTAACTTTATCCATCCACTCAAATATTAGTCTCTAGACAAATCATCTAGTTACTAAATCTAAACTCAAATAACTGAATTATAAATCCAAATAAAATTTATATAAAATGCTGTCAATTTTCTCAACGTAACCACATAGTATAGAAACTCTCTAAATGGTATATAAGGATTAACTCAGGCCCAACTTCTAAATACTAAACCTTAAATTGTGACATCTTTACTTCGTTTACCGTCATTATTCTTTCTATCAATAATTCATGGGACTTCAGTACCATTTATGGTAACCTTACATAAATAGCTACATTAAAGAATACATACTATATCATACCATTCTAAACCCTAAACCCAAACTCACAATTTAAACCGTCCCACTATTCAAAACTAGACCCTAACTCCCCCCCCCCTTTTGGATTAGTGAACCCATGGGCAAATATTTACAGTGTATGTAGTGAAATGGTATAGTAACTAAAATAACAAATACTATTTCATATAGTATTCTGTTTGGAGTCTTCTTTTGTAATAGGTGTAACATTCCGCTGACTGAGAAAAATATTATAAATTATTATACCATATCCTAATATGAACATGTCATATATTTGGAAAACTATATCCCCTATGGATTAGTGAACTCATGGACATATATTTATGTTTTATGTATATGTATACTAAATGGTATAGTAACTATTAAAATACTATTTCATATAGTATTCTATTTAGAGTCCAGTGAGATATATATCATCTTATGTTATGGCATCTTCTATGGTGCCCTCAAATTTGAAATGCCAATCTCTTATGGGTTTCCAAAGTCTCATATTTTGTAATTTCATAATTCTTTTTTTTTACACCCAAACTCCCAAATTAAATCCTCTCCACTCTTCAAAACTAAACCCTAACCTCCTCTATGGATTAGTGAACCCATGGGCAAATATTTAAGTTATATGGAGCTTAAATGGTATATTGTCTAATGAATAGAATATTATTTCATATAGTATTCCACTTGGAGTCCTCCTTTGTAATAGGTTTATAAATTACATATCCTAAACTCTAAACACAAATCTTAAAATCTAATATTGGTCTCAAATTCACCTTTATTACTCTAAATACTAAAGCTTAATCACTAATTAGTAAACCCTAAAGTCAATTATAAACTCTAAATCCAGATGATAAAACTATACCCTAACCCGGAAATGTCAACCCACATCTGAGATATAACAATTTCTCCTGTTTTCAAATATTGACAGTCAGTCATCAGATTATTACATTTTTACAAAATAGTATATAAATATGTCTCAAATAGTATGGTAATCTTACAAAAATAGCTGCATTACAAAATAAATAGTATACTATTTCGTTCGCAGAATATAGTATAGAATACGAGTTCATCTTCTTCAGTTCTTCTTTTTTCAAACGTGCTGATACACTTTCATTTCGTTCATCTTCGTTATTCTTCACTAGCATATAAAGATCATTTTTATCTCATTTTCTTTCTTCGACACAGAAACGCTTCTACTGGTCCTACATCGTAATTCTTCACCATTGAATCACTAAAACATAAACAAAACAGAGTAAAAAAAACAGAACAAAAACAGAAATAAATTATAAGAACAGAAACATAAACACAATATAAAAATAAAAACAGAAACAAGTATAGAAACAAAAATAAAAACAGAGTAAAAAGCGTGATGTCACCTCATTCTCTACGGTGCCATCTTCTCCACCAAATTCAATTTAGTATGCCCAGAATATTTATTTCTTCCTGTGTTTGAGATAAACTGGTGTGTGTTTGTACGTATGAAGAGGAAACAAAGATGTGGTGAAAAAAGGAAGAAGAAGAGAAAATGTGTATCAATGGTGGCCACACTTTATTATATTGTTTATTGAATATTTATTTAATAAATAATTCTCAGCAGGTCACACAGGTCACAATTGAAAGATAATATGGCAATTATGTATATTGTGCACAGTATATATCGATTTTTTAGGGATTTTAGATAGTGAACTAATTATCTTTTGTTTGAAGGTTGTAGAGCCCAATTTCCCTATTTAAAAACTGAGGGTGTATACAAAAAAAAACTGAGAAGTGTGAAGATATAAGTTTTAAAACATAAAATTTTATGTGAAGTCAAACGTAGAAAAGGTTTCTTTTGAAAGGTTAGCACGTACCGGTGGTTTCGTGGGATGTTTGACCGAAGAAAGCGGCAATCTCCCTCTTCCTTGCCGCGGTGGCTCCGGTGGTGCCAAAGCCGGGGAAGGATTTTGCAGCGGTGATGAAGGCGTCATAAGTATAGAAACCTCTAGCTGGACAAGAAGAATCGTTTCTATGCTTAAGCATTTCTTCGAACTGAGATTTTGCAATGATGCTCGAAAGATCGCGGGTGCGGTTACGACCAGATTGTTTGGCAGAAGCAAATGATAAGATTAGCGAGAAGATGAGGAAGAGGGAAAGATTAGCCTTCATTTTGCTCAAAGTTTATGGTTTCTCTAGTAACCAAAGGAGCGTATTATATATAGTAAGTAGAATACAAGATTCAATCTGCGAGTATTATTAATTTTTTTTTTGGCATCTCGAGTATTATTAATTTATTCCCATCAAACTCTTAATTTGATTTTCTTGATATCCGCTGAGTCGAGGCAAAGCAATGATGGTGAGAGAAAAAAAATGCATGATAAAGATTTGAAATAAAATATGTTATGAAGATAATAGATTTTTTTTTGAATTATACATGGGTATCCTGACTCCATAGAAATGGTTCAGATTAGTACGTCACGTGTTACCACGTGTCGGTCCCTTGTCCTTGGCGATGCCGAAATGTTAATTTCCCAATGGCCGTGATTCGAACCCTGATGGCTTCACCTTATTGGGTTTTTTCTTTCAAGTTAATCACCACCAAACAACGAGCCCCGATTATAGATAATTAATTAACAAAACAACTAAGAGGAAAACAAGAAAAAAGTAAGAGAGTGTGAGATTTGTTTTCTCCATTCTTTGTTCTAAAACCATCCCCTTCCTTTTGTGCTTTTCTCTGTCTCCTAGTTTCTGATTTTTTGGGTTTCAGCACTTCCTTATGCCTAAACATCTCTAGTTTAAAGTTGGAAAGCGGTCCGTTCTGACTGATAAAATCGGATGTAGGGTGTGTTCTCTACTCCTCCTGAGTATTGATGAGGCGGTGATTGGTCTCTTAGCCTCAAGAAGCTTTGTTTCCAAAGTAGATCTGAGTTTTTATATTGCTGGATCTGGGTTAGTTTTCAGCTGGAGGGTTCACTAGCTTGCAAAACGTAGCGCCTATGTTTTCTCTAGTATGGACTCTCCATCTTCTTTTCTCTTATCTCTTACGTCGGTTTCTGTTGTAGAAATTCCCGTCTTGTTCTTTGGATATGTGATGTATCTGCTATTTGAGGCCATTGTTTAGGACTTTTCTCTTTTGGGTTTTCGTTTAGCCAAGCTTGCGGCTTTCCTTGTCATATGACGTTTGGATCTTGCTCCTCTGTTCTTCTTGTTTCCCGAAGGAAGATAAATCTCTTGCATCATGCTGATTTCTTGTTTCTGAAACTGAACCCTTTCCAGCTCCGTATCAAGTTCATGATCAATATCGTTACTAGCATCAATATCGTCACTAAGTGTTTGCTGGTGTGAGGAGATCGGAGTAGAGATCTTAAACCTCAGTTTACATTTGTCATCTTCTGGAGTTCTTGCAGCGTGTGAAGTGAGCTCCTACGGGTGATGGTCGGACCGGGACTTAGCCAACCCCGCTTCGCCTTGTCATCCTCTTGAAGCCACTTTCGGAAAAAACTGATGCTCCTCAATTTGTTCTCCGGATGTCATTATCTATTGATGTTGCTCTTTGTTACAAGTTCCGGTATGAAGATTAAGTGATACTCAACTGGAAAGAAATGGCTACACATGGTTATTCACTCAACTAAGCTTTACTCACTTCTTTAGGGAGATGATTAATCTTTTTTTTTTATCTTTTTCGGGTTAACGACATACTTCCACACTAGAACAATATAGTAACAGATCACCAGGCTCGGCCTAAAAAAATTAAGGACTGAAAGCAAAATATATATTTTAGACCTATTATTAGAAACAACAAAATATAAAAGCTAAGAATGTAATCTAGACGCTTTGAACCTAACACCTTCAACACATTAAAACTGCGTCTAAACCAAGTTAGCTATTAGAGAATCTTAAGAAATTGAAAGCCGAAATAATACATAGTTTAAAAATGGCCGGAAGCACATGCTTCCATGGCTTGTACTCAGGGCCGCTACTGCAGATTACACAGACGTTACGCCTAGTCATAATTCCATACAGTTTAAGTATGCAAACTTATTTCTCCCCAAATCGAAAGTTTGAAACTCGACTCCCCCCGAAGTTTGAAGAACGATCTAATACCGGTAAATCCCAGTTTAAAGTAGGTTTAGTGTTCTGTATTTTAAAACTAAACCAATAACTAACCTTATTAAATCTAATATGACCTGATTAGAGAGGTAAATCGGATTAACCCAAAATCAAAATCCCAAGCCCTAAATCCCCAAGTCAGAAAATCTGTCTCTCTTTCCCAACAAGAGAATCGACGACGAAGAGTGTCACAAGAAGAACGACATGTAAAGTTTATGTGGATTTGTTACTATATGATAGTTCTTGTGTGGAAAAAAATCGTTAACCCATCTTTTTTAGGGGCTTTGTTTAGACCTTTGCTTTAACTATGCATTAGTTTTTGTTTTAAATTATGTTTGTTTCGTCTGTATCATTATCATGATAACGAAAATTTACATACTTACAAAAAAACAACTAAGATCACAACAAAGAGTGTAAGAAAAGCTTTGTCAAAACTAAAAAGAAAAAGCTTTTTTTTTTGCCAAAGTTATGCTAATGATAATGATATAATGGTGGTTTGAGTAACTACGTTAATTTGCTCATATTTTAGTGCAGTCTAATTGGTGGCTATCAAGAAACACCAGAAACAAATAAGAAAACAACATATATGAATAAAATTGTAGAAATGATGAGGCATGATTTTTCCTCATCAAATTTAATTAAGAACTACATAAATTTAACCCGTTTGGAATAAGATTATTTTGAAAGACATGCTTTAATGATTGTTTTATTTTTATATGAATGGTTTTAGAGTAAAAGTTGTAGTCCATACTATTGTTGCTACTTGGCCTAATCATTTTTTTGTTATATTTAATTTTGAGAAAGTTAAGTTTGTACCTTTAAAAATATTATCATCTCACCAACTAAATGGCATAGATTATTGAATATCAAAAAAACCATGTGGTTTATTTTTTTTGGTCAAAACACCATATGGTTTTAGATGAGGGATTTAATAAGAAGATTATCTTTCGTTTGGCAACAAAAAGAGGATTTCTTCAATAAGTATCAGATCATAGTCAACATGGTCGGCCAAAAATTTTGACTTTTTATATATTAAAGGCTCAAATAGAGGATGGAAAACAGCTGGAACATTTTAGTGGGGCCATAAACAATTATGTTATGAAAGAAACACAAGTGAGCAAAAAAAATAATATATATTTTTTTTGTTTTCGAGGTGTAATTAGGGAAGAATCGTTTTAGATGTACGAAGCTCAACCAACAAATAATCCATAAATCTCCTATAATATTAAATGAAAATTCACTTTATTAATTTATGGTGACGTGTCACTTATATGTGAAATTTCAAAAAATCGTGATAATTTAGTTGGTCGATTGTTTTTAATTTTTATTTATTTAAATTAGATCTAAAAATTTAAGGAAGTCTAAAATCATAAAACATCACTTACCATATAATCTAAAAAATATTACAAATAACAATTTCTGGCAACTATTCTCGAAATTATAGAAAGATTAATATTTTTTATTTATTAATTTTAATATATATATAAACTATAAAATATAATGAATGACTTTTTATATAAGATAATTATAATAGTTTTATACTTTATTTGATTAATTGCATTCGAATATAATTATATAATAACTATTTAAATATTACAAAATTCAAACTTGTTTATTAATATTATTTTTAAATTATTTATCTTTGTTTACAGAATAAATTTATTAGAATTTTAAAATAATTTATAAAATGTTATAAATTATTTATAAAAATATAGATCCTACTATATATTGATTGAGAAGTCACATACGTGATTTTTTATTATGCGTCGATCATAAATGAACTCTTCAAATTGTTATAAGTTGATTGACCTATGATTGTTAATGTTATTTATTATAATTTTATCTAAAAGGAAAGGATAATTCAATCACCACTTTCCAAATAATCTACATAACATTATAAATAATTATTTATGGTAACTAATTGTTGAAACTATGAAAGAGTAATAATGTGATCTAATTTTTTATATATTTATAAGTTACATAAAATAATAAACAAAAATGTTTATTTGAATTGATATAATGATTTTATATTTGAAAAGCATGCATGGAATTTATTAGACATTAATAATTATGATGATACTTTATATACAAATATATTGCATGAGTTTATTTTCTATTATAAACAGTTGTAAAAAGATTTAATTTCCTATATAAGTCATAATATACATATATAAAACATATAATTATAATAAAATAATTATAATAAATATTAATGCATCATATTGCGAGTTTATAAATTATTTAAAAAATAAATTGTATGGTAAGTCATTTAAAATAATATTAATAAATTAAATTATTTCTTGAATATAAAATCGAAAAAATCAGAACATTATATTAAATTTTTTTACAATGTATGAAACCAAGTTCTTACAATTTTTATACAAATAGAATTTTTTTTATTTTGATGTAATAAATACATTGAATCTCACATTGATATATGTCAAAATAATTACATCACATTATTAAAAATTATATATGATTTTTTGATATATATTTAATTAAAATAGGGTTGTATTAAATTAATTTTGTAAAAAAGAAAATAATACTTTCAAAAGATATCTAAAATAAAATTACCTTTAATGAAAATCTTGGTCAAATGAATCAGCGTTTGACAAGATAGTGTGTTCATTGGAGATAATTTAAAAATAAATTTGGTTGTTAACCAATTGTGAGTTTTATGTTAAATATTTAATATAAAATGTGTGAAAAAGTGATATGTGATTTGAAAATATTATGGAAAATTTGTAATTTTGAAATAGTTTATTTTTTACATCTATGTAAAACAAAATGGTTAAACAACATAAAATAGAATGTTATGAAATAATTTTTTGTTCATCAGTTTTCCGATTTATATTAATATATGTAAACTTTTTATATAATGTTTATACCCGCAAATTTTCGGACAACTACCTAGTTTAACTTATTGTCAGTGTTTTGAAAGCTGAACCTGTCAGTCCACCGTGATTGACTTTTAAAAAAACTGGTTTCAGATTATGTTAAGACCAAATATGAATTAAATTGACAAATTCAACAGGAACCAGTCAAAGGTGCTGAATATTGCAAATTTTAAAATATTTCATAATTTTTTTATATTTTATTTAAATATCTATCTAAATAAATTAGCATTCCCTATATTTTAAATTATTATTGAAGTTTTCATTTTTATTTTCAGATCATTTTTAGATTCTAACAATAATACAAAATCCTATAAATATTTTTAGTTATATATATATATATATATATATATATATATATATATATATATATATATATATATATGATTATTTATGTAAAATTAGATAAAAATTTAAAACTGGTTAGCCTAGCAGGAAAAGTTTTAACTGGTCGATCGATGCCTTCCTGATTGTGACCTGCGCTAAGTAGGTTTAATTCTTTTAAAAAATTTAAACCTGATGAAATTCTTGATCAACCACGTTTTCAAAATGTCAATGGCATCACTTCTGGAATTATTTTGAGCTTTGATCAGTTCTTGGAACATAACAAAGATTTTCATCCTCTTGAAAGTCATTTGATCTTGATTTGCAACAAACTGATTTTTGTGCTAGAAATCTTTTGATTCGTTTGTTTTCAATGGAAATGGCTTTGATCTGAGTTTTTCTAAAAATGCACTGATCATTGATGATTTGTTTGCATCCTCTTATGCCTTGGACATAATTTTGATTAAGAAGTTGCTGGAACAGAAATCACTTGAAACTGAAACTGATTTTTGTGATCTTGTTTTGACGCCTGACCTTTTTCGTTCTGAAACTGGTAAAACTTGGCATTTTCTGAGATCAATTTGTGATAATTTTTGTTGTTTTGAGTCTTGATGATATTGTGGTTTACAACACTTTCTTTAAAAAACATCCTAAGTCTTTGATAGTGATTCTAAATCTGAACTTAAGCTTGTGTGTTCAGATGTTGAACAGGATATGCATAGTTTGAAAATGAATACTATTGTTGCATATCTTGATAAAATTCTGGTCTGTAATGTCTACTTTGATGTGCATCTTGACATGCTGAAATGTGTGCTACTTGTTCTTGGAAAAGATTTCTTGATTTTTTATTTGAACAAGTATTTGTCTTGCACATTTGATCTTGGTCTTTTAGTATTTGTTTTGAGTATCCAGAAAAGACAGGTTCAGTCTCTGAGAAATGAAAGCATTAACCGTGCCCAACAGCCTGAGATTTGGAGAAGCTTTGTTGACCAAACTGGCTACCTTGGAAATGCCAGAGACAGGGGTTCAGTCCAAAAAGGATATCTCAACATTCAGAAAGTCTTTTGTCATGAATCCAATTTCCCTGGAAAGCCAACTCACCAAGGATTCACTGAAGCTTGGAGTCACTTGAAAAGATTCAGGGAGGAAGGAGTTATAAATTTTCGAAATCAGAGGTTCTCCAGTCCGTTTATCCGCGACTACCAGACTTCTAAAGGAGATTCAGGTCCAAGAAAGAAGCGTCCTTAGCCAAAACCGATCCTCAATGAACCAAAGGTGTTTCCTCGGTCAAGCCCTCGTCATAATCAAAAGCACTGTAAGGATCAAGAGTTAATTGTCTCTTCTCTTCATGAAAATGTTTTGAATCCGAGAGTTTCTAATAGAAAACAAATCTTTACTTGGTTAAAAAACGTTTTGCTTAAATCTCTTCATGAATTGTTCTCATTGAGGTGTGCTTTGAAAGAAATTTGGTTTAGGAAATTGCATGAACCAAAATTTCTTAGGCCAAAGAATCAATTTGATTTCGTTCATGATGAAAAGCTTTCAGATTTGGCACTGTCTCATTCTTTTCCTAACAGTTTCACACCTTGGCCTGATTTTGAGATTGATAAACCAATTTTTGACGATCAGTTTGATTGTTTGATGCTTTCCCACGTTGATACACTACTGCCAAGTTAACATTTGTAACTATAGTACTTTAGATTCAAATCCAGAGGACCAGTCTACACTTTATTTCTATGAGTTTCGAAATCAAGCTAAGAAGAAGATTTGTTTTGGTTTTAAAAGTGACGATAGGAAACAAGAAAAAAAAAAAGAGATTGATGCAATTTAACAAGGAGCTAGCCTGGGTATTTCATTGGATGTTGAATTGGAGCCAAACAATTATTCAAGCGCGATGAAGTGCTTTCTAGAACTCGGATCACTCAGCGGAACACTCCACTGTCGTGGTAGTGATCGCTTTGCAGATCGATCTCACCATCTAACTGTCGTTGAGATGAGAATCGATTGCAAGCCTTAGAGAACAGGTCCGATTAGTTCACTTACTTCCCTAATATCTACTTTCGCTGATTAGGGATATTAAGCTCATTCAATACATGTCAAGTTATCTCCTAAGCGGTTAACTAGGTGATGAACTTAACACCGTACTATATTGGTAGACAAACAATCTACATCACCAACACACATATGTAGCCGACAACTTTTCTTATCTGCCAATTTTAATATGTATGCGTCTGTTTAAAAGTACCTTGCTCGTTTTGCAAATTCTGGCTTTCGTCATCAGTAGACATGGGTTGTCCTTCCTTTATAGAGATCATATCATCCACGCCACTGACAAGCGTGTATACATCCATCTCTTCAACAGATGGCGCATAAATCATCTTTATCTCAAGGGCGACCCGAATACACTCAAAAGCTGAGGTTATGTGAACAACATCTCCAACATACTCTTGCTGCAAAAAATGGGTGTCCCTCTACGAGCCCTGCAAACAAAACAAAAGTCAACCATAATTTTTTTTTTCAGTTACAGATGGAAGACGATTGATATGTTTTAAAGATATTTTAGAACTTCTATAATAAAAAAAGTTACATACCTTTTATGGCAGCGTGATGCTGTTCTTCGGTTATGCCTTCTCTTAAGAAGCTCTTATCCCCTACTGTGAATGGGGTTCGACAGAGAAACTCGTATTTTGCAACAAGCTCAGATCCGCTTGTTACATACATATCCGGTTCGTTCATATACTCCCTCACACTTAACATGGTCTCCACATAGTTGACAAAATATCGGTGGTGACCATGCACCTTTAGGTGAGAGCATCCAATCAGGGAGCTGATAGGTTAACGCCACCGGAGTGAGGACCCCTTGATCAAGCCTTATACGAATCATCTTCACCAAAACCCTGGTAAGGGTCGTTAGGCTTGATTTTGACGGTTTCTTCTGTCATAGCTGGGTTTTCATCAAATCCCCAATCCCCCGTTGGCGTCTTCTCCCACACAGCTTGAACAATTCTCACAACCGTTCCCATCTGAATATATGAAAAAAAAATATAGTTAGTTGGATTACGGTTTTTTAACTAGTAACATAAGACTTTTAAAATTATAGATAGAAAAGGAAAATTTTACTTTTCTTAAAAAAAATCCTAGATAGAGAGCATACATCAACCTTTAAAGATGTTAACAGCGATCGATATCCGAAATCTCCCAAACAAAAGGTTTTTTGCTTTTCTTACTAAGTTGGTGTTGATGGTAGTGTTAATTTATAGCCAAATGGGGATACATACTTACAGTAATACAGCTTTACCAATGGAGTTTCAGCCAAACGCATTAAATGTAGCCGTGTAGCTATATGTATGCGTCACTATTCATGATTAGTGTTGGATATCATGAAGAAAATATCTTTGACACATCATAGAGAGTAGCAATATTATATTTTTAATTTTTAATTTTGTCCTTATCTTCGAGCGGTTTGGTTTGCTACTAATTTAACATTTGGTTAGTAACTAAAAACCTTTTGCTCTTCCTATTCATCTCTCTGAACCAATTTATAGTCATTGTTGTACGTTTTAATACCACATAATTTTGCATTCTCGAGACAAACAAGTGGAACGTAAAATCTACACGTGTTTTCACTTGAACTTTCCATTATACACATTTAAAACTCGAGTTTAAGCACATTACTTTCTGCAGCTTTGTCTCTTAACATCAAACAACCATGCCTAATAGTCAAAGTTCATCGGCGTCAATTGGGTCGACGAACAACAAATGATGGTCCATTTTGCCACTGTGCAAAGCCAACTGTGCTGATAATAGCATGGACTGATGATAATCCAGGAAGAAGATTGCTAATGGTCAGATTGCTGCACTAGTAGTTTCTCAGTGTTCTGGTTGAGTAAATGAAACTTTGAAGTCCATTGAAGCTCATGTTACAGGACTTATCAACGAGACTAACAAGATGGTCCGCAAAATTGTTTCTTTATTATGGTGAGGGCTTGCAATAGCTACTGCCATACTCGTCTATTACATGAAAAAATAGATGTTTCTGACACCTGGATCTTAAGTCATGTTTACAAGGTTTGTCTTAGTAATAATTATTAGTATGCTGGTTATGGTTTGTATGAAGCTATTGTTTTACTAGTTACCCGTATTAAAATGTTGTAATTATGCTTGTTTGTAATATATAATGGGTTCTATTATGAATCATTTATATAATGTCATTACGTAAGAGTCGATTATGATTACTTATCGTAACTTATTGTAAAAAACCATGGTTTTCTTTCGTAATTTTCGTATCAATAACATCTAAGAGCATCTCTAACAAAGCCCCTTCATTTTTTTGTGGGTCTACCTTAAAATAAAGGGTTAAAGGGGTGATTATCCAATGGTGGACTTTCAATTTTTTTCTCTTAAAAGTTTATATTTTACACTTTAGTCCTCAATTTCAGTAATAGTTCATTATAATCACTAAACTTTTATAAATTAACAATAAACCCATATTAATATATGGTATTGACATAATTAGTAAACATATTTTATTATAACATCAAATTACTTATAATAAAAGATTAAAACATAAAAACATAAAAATTACATATAATAATAAAACATAAACAATTCAAATTACAATATATATAAAATACAAAACTAATCAATACGATTATTTCCGTAATGCTCCCAAATATGCTCAATCAAAGCATTTTTAAGTGATAAATGAGCTTCCTTATTTTTTATTCGAAGATTACGTGCTAAAAGTTTTTGAAACGCATATCTTTGTTTATGGTCATCTCAACATTATTTGGCAGCGCCGGTCTTGCATCTTGAATCGATGTGTTGAATCTTGTTCATCTTCAATTATCATGTTATGCATTATATACAGAAGTCATTATATCATGCAATACCTCTTTCTTCCAATAACTTGAGGATCCTGCGACGATAGCAAATTTGGTTTGTAGAACTCCGAAAGCTCGTTCAACATCTTTCCGACATGATTCTTGTCTTGCGGCAAACAATTTTTTCTTTGGACCTTGGGGATCACTTATTGTTTGAACAATTGTTGACCATTTAGGATATATACCATTAGCCAAATAATAACCCATGTTATATTCTTGACCTTGAATTGTGTAATTAGCTGGAGGAGTGGTACCTTGAGCAAGCTTGGAAAATAAATTGGAAGAGTTCAGAACATTAATATCGTTGTTGCTTTCCGGCATTCAAAAAAATACATGTCATATCCATAGATCATAATCTGCAACCGCTTCGAGAATGATCGTAGGTGATCTGCTACGAACTGCAAATTGTCCTGCCCATGTTGTTGGACAGTTTTTCCACTTCCAATGCATACAATCAAAACTGCCTAACATTCCAGGATATCCGCGTTGTTGGCCAATATTGAGAAGCCTAGAAACGTCCTCTAGTGTTGGTGACCTGAGATACCACTCTGAAAAAAACAAATACAATTGCACGAAAAAATGTTTTCATGCAATCATTTGCTGTGGACTCTCCTATTTTAATGTATTCATCGGTCGCATCATCTGGCATGCCATATGCCAAGATCCGAAGAGCAGCAGTTACTTTTTTGTAAAGTTGATAATCCAAGTCTACCAGATGCATCACGTCGTTGGTTGAAGTAGTTGTCATATTGCTTGACGGTATCGACAAGGTGAAAAAATAACCTTCGTGGCATTCTAAATCAACGATGGAACTCTCTTTCACCATACACATGATGATCAGAAAAATAATCATTGTACAAATTACGATGAATATTTTCTCTATAACGAAAAAATAACTGCATGACCGATGATAGAACCACGGTGACTTACATGATTATTTTCCTGATTGAGTTGGTGAATAAGACAATTATTGTTGATAAACAAATTGACTGCAATTTGTTGTTATCTCTCTATTGTCTCATTTTCATCAATTATCCATTGATCAAACTCAAATGAGTCTGAAGAAGAAGAAGAATTTTGAAAAGATGAATTTTCGATATTAAAATTCACTTTTATTAGAAGTTTGTTGATATGTTCGTAGATGCAAATGCATGTATATATATAAGAATAAATATTACTATGTCTCATCAACCATTAAATTGAAACTTTGTCATTTTTTTTATCTAACCTTGAACCTCCAACCTCCAACCATAAGCAACCTCCAACCATATTCAATTGATCCACACCATTCAATAGGCCATTTAAATAGATTTCTTTGTCTCATCAACCATTAAATGAAATTTTGTTATTTTACTATCCAACATCTAACAATATTTAGTAAATAAGATAACCTCCAACCATATTTATTTTGTGTATAAATAATAGATTTACCAAATGAAAAAATCACATTTACTAAATCCAACTTTCTCCATCCCACTCATTCTTTCTTTCTTCTTGTTTACAGAAATGAAAAAAAAAATAGAGCATATCATTCACGACCAAGAAGATAAGTTTATGTCATGTCTACTTAGAATCTTCACAAGATCCCATGTTAGCAACAATCAAACTGTTCACCTCTTTAAATATGAAGGATGAAAAGCTATTGGAGTGCAGAAGCCTTTAAAAAATAAAAAGGATAAAGAGCTTTAGAAATTCTCTAAAAGAAGATTTGTACACACTTGCAATAGGTCAATGAATCCTGTCCAATAGGGAACAACTGAAGATAAAAATTTTGTATTTATCCCACCTTCATATATGTTTTTCACGCGCTTTTAGTCGTGATTAAGTTTTCAATACAAGTGGGAACAAAGAAGATAAAACATATATTTCTACTGACACTCTGACATTCTCTGTTGTGAAGAGATATAATCTATATAGGGGACATAGAGGTAATTCCACATTCAGAGACATTACCTGTGTGCTTAATTAAGAAGTTGTTGTATATGTTTTATTATCTTTAGTTTCTTGTATTTCCAGCCAAATACCTCTAAATTTAATTATCTTATATATTTATTCTTATATATATGAGAATTCGTAACTGTATTTTTAAATATTCTAATAGTGTTTATATATATATTTAAATGTCGAGCTTTTGTATTCCATGATACATAAAATTTATTTAAAAATCTTATTTACGAATTGACTCCAACTATAATGCGGTAAAGCTGTTACGGACATTCAATTTAGTTATAATGATGTAAATATTGTTTAATGTTTTGTTGGACCATTTAAAACCTAAATGAAAATATTTTTTCAGTAGATAAAAAATGAAAACTCAGTTTTATTTAGATTAGATAGAAATAGGTGCACGTTTAATTAGATATAATTTCATTTGGTATGTCATGTTATTAATGTAATGATGTATTGTATGTTTAGTCACAACATTTTAAATAAGTCCAAAACTAAAACATGCCATGGTAACTTTCAAATAGGACTCTAATTTAACAGAGTAGATAATTAACAGCAGTGTATTGCATTGTTGTATAATGATACACTTCAAAATTCTTATATGGAAATGTTTAAATCTATAAAAAATCCAGGTCTCAGTACATTTTCAATATTAAATTTCGAAATTAAGTATTTATATATTTGTATACGGCATATACATTAATTAAACGATATCGAATATTTACATTTATTATATATATATTATATATATAATATACTATAGTATATATGTATATACATATATATATATATTCAATCCAAACATCTATAAGTGATACTTCATATCATATAATTTTTTGATCATTGGTATCTTTTTG
>NC_079513.1:7168178-7201631 GCF_000801105.2 Raphanus sativus | reverse complement strand
ATACTTAGTTTTAGTTTACCTATGGTTATTTAACTTTTGTTAAATTTAGTAAGCTTATAATATGATTTTAAACTGTAAAAAAACAATTTAGATTGATTTTTATTTGAAGATGAATAATTGAAACTAATTCTTTATGAAAATAAAAATATTTCAAAATGGTGAAAATTGCAGATAAAGTGTTATAATGAATTATTTTGATAAGCCCAGAAACCTAAAAAAAATTATAATATGGTCAGACCGAACCGTGAAATATAGATCTAAAATATTTTCGGGTAATTAAAACTGGACGAAACTCAAATTTTTTTATTTTGTCGAACTCAAATATCTACGAGTTCTGTAGGTTTTTGGTCGGGCCGGACTATCACAAGGTACAAATTTTATTTCTATGGGCTTAACAAAAAAGCCAGTAAGTTCTTTTCTGGTGGACTCGAAATGAAATGGGATAAAAGACGCAACTGCTTGCAACTTGCAAGTCACAAGAATACAAATTAGGGTCACTATCTCATCAGTGAGCTGATGCATTAATTTAAAAGATCGTCTTAGCTTTTGTCTCCGACACCAAAAAGAAGGACTCGTTTACGATCACACATTGCCTTGTTAAATAACGATCAAAGGGCTGCCTGGTTTTGAATTTGGATAACCGGTTTAGGTTTACATACCAATTGTTAAACCGAATGCTTACAAGTTGCAAGTAAACTTGGAGAAATGAGTTGGTGTGTTGTTTTTTATCAGTTAGTCGCCTGAGAAGCTTTCAAGCCAAAGCAGAGGAAGAAGAAAGAAAGAAAGAAAGACAGTATGCAGATCCAGTGCAAAACCCTAACTTTCATTGTTTCCTCTATTTCTTCTAACCATAAGCTGCCATTCCCACCTTCAGTCAATTTACGGGCATGTAAGCCTCCATTCCCGAGTTTCAGGAGCTCTGTTAAGTCTCACAGGTTTCTAAGAAACTGTTCTAGTCCTAATCAGGAGCTTGTTGTTGATGGATCGATTGAGCTTGTTGTACAAGAGTCGGCTGAGGTGGAAGTAGAAGAAGCGAAGAAGATAGATGATTTAGCGGATCAGAGTATATGGGGACAGATGAAAGAGATAGTCATGTTTACGGGACCTGCTGCTGGACTGTGGCTATGTGGTCCCTTGATGAGTCTCATTGACACGGCCGTCATTGGTCAAGGAAGCTCTCTCGAACTCGCTGCTTTAGGTAATGTTCTATTTAGCCTCTGATCTTTTTTTGCTCTCTCAGGTTTCAGACATACGTCACTTCTGAACATTTGATTTTAATTTTTTTTTTTTTTTTTTTTGAGAATAAATTTGATTTTAATTTCATTATGGATGAAACAGGTCCTGCAACAGTTGTATGTGATTATTTGTCTTATACTTTCATGTTCCTCTCAGTTGCCACTTCAAATCTTGTTGCCACTTCTCTTGCTCGCGGGGTCAGTTAATTTATAAATGAATTTTCTGGAGATTTTTATTTATGTATTTATGTACATTTATTAGCAACTTCCTGCAGGATAAAGATGAGGTACAACATCAGATATCCATCTTGCTTTTCATCGGCTTGGCTTGTGGAGTCGTGATGATGGCGCTTACAAGACTATTTGGTTCCGGGGTACTAACTGGTAACAATAAATATTTTGTCTTGTAGCTGAACAGTAACAAGTTTGTGAGTAGTACCGAATCAACAGACCTTTTGACGGTTTAGTCTTCTTTCAGCTTTTACAGGGGCAAAGAATGCTGAGATTGTCCCGGCTGCAAATACATATGTTCAGGTTTGTACTATTTTCTTATGATGTAATTTTTCAAATTATAATATGTTTTGTGGTTTTGTTGACTGGTGGCTCCATGACTATGGATAGTATGTTTGATAGCCTTGAGTGTTGTTAATTCTTGAGGAAAATTTGAATTTTAAGTGACTTTCTTCTTTCTTCCTTTCAAGTGACCATTGTTTTTTTTTTTTTTTCATTCTCAGATTCGTGGTTTGGCATGGCCAGCTGTTCTCATCGGATGGGTTGCTCAAAGTGCAAGGTCCCCTTATACCTCATTTTCATTTGCAAGTCCAAAGTTTCAGCATTGTCGCACACTTCTGACTGTGGGGCCTTAAAAGTTACCGAGAGGATTAATATATCTCACTGTTACGTTCACAATCCTTTTTCTCAGTCTTGGTATGAAAGACTCATGGGGGCCTTTAAAGGCACTGGCTGTTGCTAGTGCAATAAACGGGGCTGGTGATCTGATCTTATGCACCTTTCTAGGATACGGTATAGCAGGTGCAGCTTGGGCAACTATGGTGTCACAAGTAAGCTGACATATCTATAAGGTTCCGTTTATAAGCTGGTTATCAATATGGTTTTAATTCGAGATGTATTTAGGTTGTTGCAGCTTATATGATGATGGATGCATTGAACAAGAAAGGATACAACGCTTTCTCACTCTGTGTTCCTTCTCCAAGTGAACTCTTAACCATCATTGGTCTGGCTGCCCCAGTCTTTATGACTATGATGTCAAAGGTTACTACTTCATTTGACATTCGGTTGTTTTATACGTAGATGATATTTTTGTGTTTCTCCCATTAGGTTTTGTTTTATTCTCTCCTTGTTTACTTTGCTACATCAATGGGAACAAGCGTCATAGCTGCTCATCAGGTGATATGTCCTTGTATATATGTCTCCTTCTTTGAGTTTGTTCTATAACACTTCTCCGGCTCTTTTGGTCTCTAGGTTATGCTTCAGACATATAACATTTGTACAATTTTGGGAGAGCCTCTCTCTCAAACTGCACAGTCCTTTATGCCTGAGTTGTTATTCGGAATCAATCGGAATTTGCCTAAAGTAAGCCCCGTTGTTGGTGAAAATAAAGTAAATTGAGTAAACCATTGGTACATCTTCTTCTTGCTTTTACTTAGACACTTCTCTGTTCTGCGCTGTTTTCTGTAGGCCAGAATGCTTCTGAAGTCACTCGTTATCATTGGTGCTACACTAGGAATAGTAGTGGGAACCATTGGCACAGCAATTCCATGGCTGTTCCCTGGCATCTTCACACAAGACAAGGTTGTCACATTTGAGGTATTATTTTTGTTTTCCTTCTTTACATTTTGTCAGGTGTTCATAGCAACGCGTTTTCTTGCTTTATCTGTTTCTAAACAGTTGAAATACATATTTGTGACAGATGCACAAGGTCATAATACCATATTTTCTTGCTTTATCCATCACTCCGAGTACTCTGAGTCTTGAAGGCACCTTACTGGTAAGTTTGGATTTTTTTGTGTCTCAAAGTCTAAACCCTGATCCAAAAGAGCTAACACTGTTGTTGTAAAATGGAGGCTGGAAGAGATCTTAGATATATAAGCTTGTCAACGACTGGATGCTTGGCCGTTGCTGGGCTTTTACTTATGGTAACCACTCAATCTTAGGCTAAGAGTCTTAGCCTCAGTCTAACTCTATTTTCTATTTGTATTGTATACAATTATTGACTAAAAAGCTTCTGAGCAATGGAGGATTCGGCTTGAGAGGCTGCTGGTTCGCTCTCGTGGGATTCCAATGGGTAAATGTTTTTGCTAAACCTTTTCTACGACATATTATCCTACACACAGCTTTTACTCTTTTAACATGAATTATTTACAGGCTCGGTTTTCTCTAGCCCTTGTACGTCTTCTGTCACGAGAGGGTGTACTTTACTCGGAAGATACGAGCAAATATGCAGAGAAAGTGAAAGCTGCTTAGCTCAGAATGCACCATATTACCTCACAATAAAATTCTATGGGAATACAAAACAGCTTCATTCATTCAGATGTAGATCAATGAAACTATGTTTGAGATTGCATTCTTGAAGACATAAAAATGGGAAATTCTTACATAAATGCCCTGTTTAGAGCAGTGTCTGGCCTCCTCTTTTGCAACCTGAGATTTATGGGGGTTTATAATACCTCTAGGATTGTGTGTCCATGCTATGAATAAACATAGTAATGTTTAATACTATTTCATTCTAAGTTTGAGAACACTATAATACCACTATGTTCTGCTCAGGTTGCTTTGTTCTCTGCTACCCACAACTTTAAATCCTCTGACAGCTTCTACTTGCGCGTTAGTTGGACCACTTTCTAGTAAAACAATCCGAACTTTCAATCCAAGATCCTGATTGACCTCAGAACAATGGAATTGGAAATCTAACTCATAATTCTATTTTGTGTCAAAAGATTAACTCTATTGCACCACGATAAGGTCTCCATCCTTTGCTAAATTTCTGACATGTATGTGTAGTCATGTATCTTAAATAGCTCTAGAATCTGTATAGATGCCCAAAACTTATCAAGACCTGAAAAGACTTTAGAATGACTCCAAACATATGTTATGGATTATAAATATGACTTATACCAAGATATAAAAGTGGTAAAAACCATAATATACCAACTTCCCAAGACTTATTCTTTTAATTGTCTCACGCAAAACATAGTACAATCTATGGAAGAGGTTTGAAAATGTGGAGACTCACCTGCTACTTAGAACACCACCATCATCTCTACATTGTTGCAACCACATCTGATGCATCTCCATGTACTCAGCCCCAGTCCAGCAACCTTGCCATACCACACACAACTCATGAGACGTCGTCTGACATATCACTATACTGACCTCATTTCTGATATATAAAAATGTAGGTTTTATTTTGAGATATCGATCAAAGGACACATGAATTCTTACCCTAGCATGTATCTGAACACACAGACAGTCTTTTCTGGTTCTTTCCTCCATCTTTCTCTCTTTTCTGAATCTTTTTTTTCTTCTTTATCTCCTTTTTCAAACTCTCCAAAGTGAAGGCGAATAGTGGGATATAGAAAATTTAACCATTGCTCAATTCCAACTTTGTGTGGTTATTTTAAATTAATAGGTTCACATGAAATTTTTCTATCCCTCTGCATTTCATGGAATCATCACAATTTTAATGGGAAGATGAAGCCTATAGGAGAAGATCTAAGGCAAAGAACAGGCAAATAACAAGAAAGAGTTGTTTCCAAGAGGAAGACATGAACAAAGAAAAATGAATAAAACGATGGTGGAGGTAAAAAAAGATCAAGGAAGCTGTGGGAGTTGCTGGATGTTTTTAACCATTAGAGATATGGATGAGATCAACAACAACTGAACAATGATGCCAAGGAAACCCAAATCCATGACTGAAGCTGAAGAACCATTGATGTTCAAAGCTAAAGATGGAAGAACCAAGGTTACATAAAACCAAGGTGAAAGAATCAAAGAGGCCAAGGCTGGAGAAAACTAAGGTGATGGTTCTGAGAATTTAAAGGCAAAAGTTGGTGATGGTTCTGAGAATTTAAAGGCAAAAGTTGGTGACGGATAAGAAGCATGAGGATGTAGAGAATGCATCACTCGAAGTTGAGAATCCAAGAGGTTCAACAACTGAAACAAGATGAAGACACCAAGGTTAAGAAAACTAATGTGGTGGTTCAATGAACCAAAGTTGAACAAAAGGCTGGTGATCAAACAAAGAACAAATTTTGCTTACCTAAGTGAAAGGAAACAAGGCAGATGGAGAGACAACTAAAGAAGACAAGAAGAATAATCTCTTGAATATTCTTATCTAGGAGGTAAGGATCACAAAAAAGAACAAGAAAGTTTAATCAAAGGATCCAAGAGAAAGTGTAGGAATTAGTTAGAGAAAACTACTATAAGTATGTGTATGTGGTGTTGTAAGAATGTATACAATTCTAATTAAAAAATAAATAAAGAGTTGGCGAGAAAGTAACAATGTAGACATACAGAGATAAACTCTCTTCTCTCTTTACAAGAATAACAACAAACGTAAATGAAAGAGTAAAGAGAGAGTGGGTGTGCTTGTGTTCTGATGAAACATAAGTAAACTAACAAATAGTGAGTGAGAACAAAAACAGAGTACAAGTCTGAAGAAGAGAATGTGAGGAAGCTGGCCATAAAGAGAGAGAGAGAGACCAAGCCAAGAAGAGCTAAAATTCAACAAACTTTCAAAATAATTCCACTTCTAATTATAATCTTCGATTAGTCACCTCTAACTCAGAAAACAATGTTTACAAACTAACATGCAAAGTAAAAGAAAAAGAAAAAACAAAGGACAAATCCAAACTTTGAGCCAATAGCAAAAATGGTAGAAGGAAACAGCAATAGCCAATTCCGATTTCTCTCTGTTTTCTGGCGAAGGCGAACCGAGATTTCAAGACATCGCTTTTGAAGAACCTCCGGTGTCCTGTTTCATGTCGGTGTACGGCTTCTTAGCACCCTTTTAACACACAGAAATAGAGAGAGAGAGAGAGAGATTCTCTGATTTATACTTTGGCTCTCAAGAATCAAACCACCAATCTTTAATCTAAACGCATTGAGATTTTCTTAAGTTACCAACCTTTTTGTTTTTGCCTACCTGGAAGATCGTTCCAAGTTGCCTCAGTCCCATGGCTCGACCTCGAAGAACATCCTTGGAAACACTTGGATCTTTAAGCACCTGCCAGAGAGTGACAATAAAGATTGTCAAGAATATTAATTATTACTACAAAAAGAAATGGTTGTGTAATGTAAAATGACTTACAGATTGGCAGACATGAGATAGAGTGGACTCGATGTCGAGAACATTGATCTGCCAAAGGGACTGAAGCAAAGCATCCATTTTAGCTTCAATGGCTTTCTGAATATGCTCCTCTCTGTTATCACCTTGGTGTTCATTTAACTTGTTCACTTCACCCTGCAACTGAAGCAACGAAACAGTACCAGAAGCAGCCATGACTTGAGATTTCATATGGTGGCTTTTGTCTCTCACCCATTCCGCCAAGAAGGGCACTTTCATATATCGTTTGTCTTTCCCCATTTCTTTAGCCGCTTTTCTTGTGTAAATGTAGCCTATTGTATGCATCATTGCCTCCCCAAAACCTGAAGAATCAAAGCTAGATCATGGACCATCTATATAAACATTTATTTATATATTTATATATTTTTATATTTATATATATATATATTTTTTATATATATAAACAGAAAATATATATAAACAAAAATGTATATAAACAGAAAAAAGCTTTTTTTGAGATGCTGATGTTTAAGGGTCACATTTGGATGTAAAAAGGCTTTTTCGATGAATAAAAATTTAATATTCATTCAAAAAAAAAACATTTATCTAATCATCTAATGCCCAAAAAAAGAAGGTTTTTGTACCGGCAGAAGAAAGACGCTTTGCCTCATCGTTTGCCCACTCGATAAATTCATCAGATCGTCCTTCCACAAACGGCTCGAGTTTGTTTTTCAACGTAGCAGCGAGCTTGTCTTCCCTCTCCTTCTGCAGAGCCTGCATGCACCCAGTTCCCATACATAATACATGAATAAAAAGTAAACATATCAATGAGTTGTTAATAAAGAAGAAAGGAAAAACAATGTACTTTGATCTTGTCTTGAAGAATTTGTTTTCTGATATCAGGCTCATATGATTCTAAGTCAACTTCGATTGATGCCAAATAAGCAAGTGCAAGCTGCCCAACATATTCTTCAAAGACTTGGCTTCCGAAAAGCATACCAAATACAGCTGCAGGATCTACCATTGCATCCCTGAAAAGAAAACAAAATTGAACCACCTTCAGTTCGTAACATTCTCAACTGAAAGTGTAGATAAAATTAAGAATGTGAGACACCAACTTACTGTTGGACACCTTCTTTGCCATATTTGTCATAGGCTGCTCGCTTCTCCGGATCGCTCAAAACCTGATAAGCCTCCCCTAATATCTTTCATTTACAAAAAAGGATACGACATTACAGCAACAGCACTTAAGTGTATAAAATAGTTTGTTAAGGTTTTTATCAAAAAAATATAGTTTGTTAAAGTTCCAGTAAACAAAAACCCAAGAAAGAGTTGCAATATTGTGACAAAAATAATATTACAATCACCTGAAAGTTTTTAGCAGCTTGAGGATCTCCAGGGTTTTTGTCTGGATGAACTTTCCTTGCCTGAGATAAAATCAAACCAGATAAAGTTCCAAAACACTGTACACTACTACCAGCAGAGAGATTCTATGATGATTTGTTGATTACAGAAAAGATTTATAGAAAAAAAAGGACTTACTTTTAAGTAGTAAGCCTTTTTAATGTCAGCATCTGAAGCATCAGTTTTGACGCATAAGATGTTATAATACTCATTCTCCTTCACCATATCTTCCTTGTGAATGACCAAAACATGAAATCAAAATTCAAAACACGCGGGAATATAAATCAAATGTATGCGGAAATGTTTATGATTTTATTTTCAGTTTTCTTTGTGACAGAAAACAACAATCATAGAAATTCCAGATCTTACAAATTAAAACCCAGAATTAGGGAATCAACAATCTGGAGAATGAAAATACAGAGTCGCGAGATCATGCATGCATGCATGAATCTAGAGACATAAGAACAGAGAGGAAAAGAGAAACTTACTGGTTGTGCTGATGTGTAAATGAAGGCGCAAACTCGATTTCTAGTTGGCGAATCGAGAAGTGGCTCAAAAAAAAAAGTTGGCGAATCGAGAACGATTTGGTCTTTTTCTACGACAGAGTGAGAGACTCTTACATACAACAAAAATGTAGGTTTTGCGCTGTTTGCTTGTAAAGCAGCAAAAGGACAACCTTTTCATTTACTATGAAATTCGAAACGTGTGAACGCGTCCGTATCGTGAACGTGTCCGAAATTCAGAATGTTCGAACCAAACCGTGTCTGTGGCTTCAGCTTTTGATTTTGATTTTTTTTTTATTTTGGGTATGATTTTCGCCGGCTAACGTTGCTTACACCAACGAGTACTTTTTCATTCAGTCCTATATAATACCAACATTAACTAACGGAAAAAAACTAGTTTAACCTTTATTTATCAATTAATTACTAGTTTAACTCTAATTTTATTTTAATTACTAGTTTATTTTTTATACCTATTTACCCTTGTTTCCTTTGTTAACAAAAAAAATAATTACGAAAAATAATTATGAAATTCAGAATGTTCGAACCAAACCGTGTCTGTGACTTCAGCTTTTGATTTTGATTTTTTTTTTTTATTTTGGGTATGATTTTCGCCGGCTAACATTGCTTACACCAACGAGTACTTTTTCATTCATTCCTATATAATACCAACACTAGGTGATCACCCGCGCCCTGCACAGAGTGAACGGACCAAAAGAAATTATAAATTTTAATTATAGATATTGAAAACATAAAAAATGACATATTATATTTGGTATAAATTAGCATAAGTAATGTTGATATACATATTAATGTAATGAAAACCAATTTGGGATTAGAAGTTTACTGAATTTTTCAATCAACAAAAAAATTTATGGAAGTATCCGGATATTGATAATCTTATTATGGTTGACAAATGTAATTGTCTTATTATCGAAGTTAAATCGTTATATTTCATTAAAATCATACTGATTTTGAAGTACATAAAAGTTGTAAGAAGAATATAAATAAATTGAAATAAATTTAGTGGGCTTATTAGGACTCAAAATTGTAAAATATACCCTTTATCGAAGCTTAATATCCATTATGATTCAAAATATATATGAGCTTCTTTTGATTTATCTTTTATTTATAAAGAGTGTTTTTACTAAAAAAATTTGATTGGACATGAGATCATGGGCTACGGTTCGGATGTTGGATTCGATCTCTTTTCTCATCACTTGATATATTTAGATATTGCCACAAAGTAATGTTATAAATCCCTAATTGTTCGTCGATTTCCAGACAATTATATAAAGTATTATATGTATAGGGCGAAAATTAAAGAAGTCCACATTAGAAATGATGTTTTTTCTTAAATTTAATCAAAAATAATTATATGAGTTTCCAAATTTAATGTATGTCACCATTTATGATAATTTGTAAATTTTTTTTTGCAATGAATTAAGAAATTGAAAGAAATTTAATATGAAATTCCTTTTTGAATGTATTTTATAATATTTCAAGATTGCTCATAAATTTTTATATATAACATTTTGATTTTACAATATAAAACAGTTTATATTATCTCAAAATAAATGTCATGTATCCCATAAAATACAAAAAATATTAATAAAAATAAAAGTCACATACCAAAGTTTTATAATCATAGTTTCCGGTCCCTAAAGAATGGTATGAATCATTTACGAATCGTAAAAAAATTAAATATGATAAAATATGAATCGTATATATATAGTCAAAACCCTATCAGTTGTGACTAATATATAAGACTATCCTATTAATTTTGTTTAGGATTATAATTTTAGATTTCAAGATAATAATAGAAAGTACTATATACATATGGCAAAAATTAAGGAATTACACATTAAAAATGGTTTGTTTTTTAAATTTAGTCGAAAAAATTATATAAATTTCCAAATTTAAATGTCTATCACCATTTATGATAATTTTGTAATCAACAATATTGTTGCAAAGTTTAAGGGATTTCAAAAAAAAAATTAATATGGAATTCCTTTTTGAATGTAAGCTCATAATGTTTTATATACGACTTTGATTTTACAATATAAAGCAATTTTTATTTGTTTAATAAATATTGGTGGTATTAATCAATATTGGTGGTATTAATTAATATTGAATGTAAGCTCATAATGTTTTATATACGACTTTGATTTTACAATATGAATAAAAAGTAAACATATCAATGAGTTGTTTAATAAAGAATAAAGGAAAAACAATGTACTTTGATCTTGTCTTGAAGAATTTGTTTTTTGATATCAGGCTCATATGTTTCTAAGTCAGCTTCGATTGATGCCAAATAAGCAAGTGCAAGCTGCCCTACATATTCTTCAAAGACTTCGCTTCCGAAAAGCATACCAAATACAGCTGCAGGATCTACCATTGCATCCCTGAAAAGAAAACAAAATTGAACCACCTTCAGTTCATAACATTCTCAACTGAAAGGGTAGATAAAATTAAGAATGTCAGACACCAACTTACTGTTGGACACCTTCTTTGCCATATTTGTCATAGGCTGCTCGCTTCTCCGGATCGCTCAAAACCTGATAAGCCTCCCCTAATACCTTTCATTTACAAAAAAGGATACGACATTACAGCAACAGCACTTAAGTGTATAAAATAGTTTGTTAAGGTTCCAGTAAACAAAAACCCAAGAAAGAGTTGCAATATTGTGACAAAAATAATATTATAATCACCTGAAAGTTTTTAGCAGCTTGAGGATCTCCAGGGTTTTTGTCTGGATGAACCTTCCTTGCCTGAGATAGAATCAAACCAGATAAACCAGATGAGGATCTCCAAGGACTTACATTTGTTTTAAAAAAATAAATCTATCGAAAATTAAGTCTATCTACAATATCTATCTAGAAAATTAAATCTGTCAATAGAGTAGCGCCAGACTTTTTAAAACGGTAGATTTGTTTGTACGACAGAGTTGATTATCCGATTTGATTTGAAAATAGATTTTTTAAAATATGTCTATTGAATGATATAGCAGATTTGTTTAAGCAACAGAGTTAATTGTCCGATTTAATTTGAAAACAGATTTTTAAAAATATGTATGTCAAATGAGGTAACAGATTTGTTATAAATAGTAGATTTTTGTGATAGACTTAATTTTTCATGGCAGAATTATATATCCGATTTAAATTTGTAGTAGACTTTTTTTATTTATGAAGTGACAGATTTTTATACCAAAATTTTGGTTTGAGTAAACCAAACTTAATTTAATGTTTGAATTAAACTCAGTTTACTTTGATATTCTCAATCTCAAATTAAACAAATTTAACTTAAAATTGACATTGTCTCTCCTCTTCACCATTCTATAGATGAGGATGATGAACAAAAAGGTTTAATCAACTTGGTTAAGAAAAGACAGAATTTTGTATGTTATACGTTAAACCAAACGAAAACCTTTTCTTAAACCTTGACAAAAAGTTTACTCTAAATTGCCTTGGAGATATTTATCATGATTCTTGATCACCATCAAAACTGCTAAAAGCCACATGAGTTATTGTCTAGAAACATAGGAAAAACAGAGAGAACACACAAAACTAACCTGAACTTGAACTGTAATAAAATTCCATTGCCAAAACTGAGTACATACCAAGCTTTTAACTTTTTTCACTACTTGAAAGTTTACTAATGGACCAAACACAAAACATAAGTGACTGGAAAGAAAAAAACTAAATCACTGCTTCTCAACTTAGTAACTAGACCCACGAACATTACAGAAACCATTGTAATGTACACCAATTTCAAGAAGCTTTGTCTGCTCAAGAATTTGCATGGAGCTGCTTCTTGCTACAAAAGCTATCTTCCTCGAACAGTCCAACCTCTATTACAAGTTTGCTTCCAATCCAATTCAGATTCTAGAAAGTTCCGATAAAGAAGCTGGAGACCATGACTTTGTAACTAGACCCACTACTGATTCCACATCCCCTTGAGTGTGTGCAGCTCCTTAAGCCTGTTGTTAACATATAAAACATTCAGTTTTTTTTTTGTCAACTAATAAAACATTCAGTTAAGTGTTCTAATTTCAAACAAAGAACATGTATATATCTCAAGACTGAGATAAAGGCTTATATTACCTAACTATCTCAGGTCTCTTGGCTTGCTCTGCGATCTCAGACAATTCTGTGTAACTTCCTTTCTCAGGGAAGATGTTAACAGCTTCTTTTGGCTACCAACCGTGAAGTGTCTTTTGAGCAAGTGTCTATTGAGACTCTCTCTCTTTCTCTTCTTTTCCATAATCTTTTTTCATTGTGAAAGCGGTCATGTTCTCAAACAAGTTGGCCCTTTCCACTCAAGATGTATCCAATAGCAAACTTAAAAACGTCTTGTGAGAAATATGTTACAATACTGTATAGCCAGATCCCTCCAGCCCATCCCCATCAGATACCTCTAAATTTTTCAAACTTCCAATTGGCGTAAAGCTCAATCAAAGTGGCAAACTGCATTTGTAAAGATCAAAGTATATTAGAACAGGTATCGAAAGCCATAACCAAATTTATGAAAAACCCAGAACGTCTTTTGTATTCAAACTCGGAGGAGTTATCGAATTGGAAACTAGAGCTAACAAAAATAAACAGTGAATATCACAATTAAAACCGAAAGCTGATTAAAATTGGGAATTAGAGTATTCAATCAGATTAAGGACTTACACATTCAATATCTTCGCTTTAAAGGTGGATTTGACAGAGGTGAAATCGGATTTAGGGTTCCTCTTGAACTGACAGAGACGACGGTGATTGGGGTGGAGATGACCAAATGGAAGGAGACTGTGACGGAAAGAAAGGAGTCTGATTTAGGGTCACCGTCTTCGAAAGAGACAACTCTTTATTAAAAAAAAAACATTTTCGTGTTAATAATTTTTAATGCCAATTAATAAAAATATAAACTGAAGGTGGAGTTTTTAGTAATTTCGTTTGCCCTATGAATTAGTCTAGTAATTACAAAACTTTAAGAGTTAGTCTAGTAATTACATGTATAATTTGAGTCATTATAAGTAATTTCTCTTTATTTATTTTCGGTATGATTTTCGCCGGCTAACGTTGCTTACACCAAAGAGTGTGTCTTTTTCATTAATTCCTACTAGATCTGACCCGTGCGACCGCACGGATATTTTCTGTTTTAGTTTTTTATTTATTTATATTAAATGATGTATTTGTAATACTTTATCATCTTACATTGACTACGTTAGGGATGTGTATTTGAATATCCACTGATTCGGTTAAAATCTATTTGGGTTTGAGATTCCCGAGTTAAAAGATTTCAGCAACATTCAAATATTTATAATTGTTGGTTTCGGTTTGTTCGGGTATTTGCGGGTTCGGTTTGGATACGAATAACCCGTTTGAACTATTTTAAAATTTTCAAAATTTATATATACTTTAAATTTCTCAGAACATATAAATTTGAGTAATGTAAGCCAAAATACCAAAATTAAAAATTAAAAAACAGGTTGAACTTCAATATTTGTATGAAGAATAAATATATATTTTAAATATTTTTGGAGTTTGATTATTATTTATCTACTTTATATGTTTACTTTTGACTATTTTTTATATTTTCAAATAGTTTAGACAACTTTAAGTTGACAAAAAAGACAACTTTAAAATGTCATTAATTGTTGAAGAATAAAAAACAAAATATATTAATGTAACTAAAAAGACAAACATTAAAATAGGAAAGAAAAAATACATTATTCTAACTGAAAAACAAACATTAAAATAGGAAAGAAAAAGAAACACATTAATATAACTGAAAAATACAAGCATTAAAATAGAAAATTCAATTTAATTCTCAGTGGCATGCAATTGTAAATAACACTGAAAACTAATGGGTATTCTATATGTGTACTTCTGTTTTAATAAGATACTAGATTTTGACCCGCTCTTATATTTTTTATTGGAAACTTATTTTACGTGATAAAAGTGATGATTTTTGATAAATTATATATTTTAATTTTTTATGAAATTTATCTTAAATTTACTTATATGACTTATTTTGTTATTTTTAATATGACTAAATTTTAGAAGACTTTAAATATTCTAACCTGTAATATGATTTTATTTATTTAAACCGAAGTTAAACTTATTTTACACTGATTTTTTTAATTTAAATAAAATATTTTATATCTTCAAAACTCTTGTATTGAAAAATTTATTTGTGCATTTCAAAACATTTTCTATAATTTTATTAAATTTAGTTTATGTGATTTAGTTTTTATTTTAAATGAAACTATTTCTTAAGGAGTTGAGATAATTTAAACCCGTATTATGATTTTGTTAATTTAATCATTTGTTATTACAACTCGATTTTATTTTGAGGTTTCATTTAATAAATGTTTTCAAATAATTAATAATGTGAAATATTTCTTGGAATGATATGGTGCAAACATTTAGGAAACAAAATTTTCAAAAAGGCTAAGAACTGAATTATATTAAATACTCTTTAATGTAATTGTAAAATAATGATTTTTGATTGGTTGCAAATAATGCTGGAAAAAAACACAAGCAACTTTTGTAATTATTTAGAAATTTCAGGGGCAGATTCATAAACAGTCATCTGCTTTAATAGTATAAATATCTTATATGCTAACTACAGATGACGTGTTTGTAAAAAAAAAAACTCTTTACAAATAGTTTTATAATTTTTTTTATCAAACTATATTTATATATAATTATGCAATACTATATTTTGAGATTGTGTTTTTATTTTCAGCAGAAAAACTAATAATCCATTGTAATTAATTCATTTGAATATTTGATTTTAAATGAAGTGGTAGAATATGTAAATAATAAAGAAAGGCAATGACTATTATGTAAATAAAAAAAATATTTGATCTACTATTCGTGTTTCCAAACAAATTTCATTTATTCTGCTATTCAAGTTTCCAAACGGCATAATATGTAAATAAGAAAGGAATTCAATGGCTAAATGTGTAAAAAATAAATGTTTATTCTACTATCCATGTTTCCAAACAGATTTTATTTACTATGTTATCTAAGTTTCCAACTGTACCAAAAGGTACTTCAGTTTTAATAATATAGATAGATATATAATACCAACATTAACTAATTTGATATTTGGGAAAAAAGTTAATTCAATAATGAATCAAACAAAGCACTTGTGAAATTCAAGAACTCATTTATCCTAGTTTATAACAGGCGCCTGTCATCCATCTTTCCTCGTCTCTTCCATCATCGGAATCCTAATTTCCGCGAGTGAGAACCCTATGGACACAAAATTACCACCGGATAGTTCAAGCTTTTAAAAATGAAAATAGAGGTGTTAATCAGGTTAGGCCCTGACTTAAAGCCCAACAAACTAGAGTTTAGGCACCAAAATATATGAAATTTTATAGGATGTCAAAATTGATAAAAATGTATATTGTATAGTGGCAAAAGCTGTTTGCAAAATACTTAAGAATCTAAGTTCGAATTCCGCCTAGTAATTATTTTAGGTGTGACAAATGGTTTGTTCAAATTTAATGAATCCTAAAATTCACTCAGAAATAAAGCTTAACAAATAAGATCTATAAAAAGAAAGACTAGGCTCTAATCAACTAACTAAATTGATGTTTATTGATGATTTTTAACAATGAGTACAAAGCTTGCTTGAGAACAATGGAGTGTGAATATCAAGAGAATCAAGAGAATATAGCTTAGGTATGGAAGAATTTGGATCCCTTTCCTTTGGCTCTTCCTCCTCCTTTTATAGGTTTTTCCGGCGGATTGTAACGATGGTCTTTAACACTAGAGTGTGAATATCTCCGGCGCAGATCAATGAGGCGAATGATGCTGCTTTGTGTATGGATCGTTGATAGGTGACACACTTGTTAATGATCAAATTTAAATCTTAAAGAATCAGAATATAAGACCCTAAGCAACTTGATGAATGAAGTTGGAGGGCATAAAAATGTATCAGAATAAACAAGTTGTGAGTTAAAGCGTTGACTTGGGAGAGATTGATTAGTATTAGTTTATAAGAATATGTCTCCCATGTTCAGATAAATGTTACTTCGTTTTCAAGTCACAAACTTTCCACATTGTTTATGTTGAATAGATATATGTTTTTCTCCATATGCGCTTACTTTTCGAGTTTCTTCCCTATATTTCACGTTCTTGCACATTCCTCATCTCTCTTATCTTGCTAGATTCCAAGACATTCTCATTTCACTCTAGTTGTGGTTTATCGTTAACTTTCAATTGTATAGGTGAGGTTTTCCCAGGAATTCCTTTTCTTTTTGAAATTTGTTAGTTACTCTGTCAAATTTCAATTTTGAAGAATCAGAAATAATCCATGCAGCCACTAGTATTGTAAAACCTGGTAGGCGCTTGTTAAAAAATAGATGAAGTTCTAGCCACTTGTTACCGGGTATACTAAGTTCTAGTGACCAACCATATAGGCAGGCGCTTAGGCGGGCTAAAGTAGATTTTATCATTTTATAAATACATCTTTGATATTAAACATTTTTAGATATACTATTTATATTTTAGTATTATGTATTGTGTAACTTTTTTATTTAGGTTTTTTATTCGACATTATTAATATATAATGATTTGTTTTGTACATTAAACCTTATTATAATTGACAAAAAAAGATTGTTACTAATTATTTTATATACTAATATTTCAAAGGTTCTGTACAAATATACTATATAAAGAATATTTTTTTAGCATAATCAACGTTACCATCTATCATTTTTGTATATTAAGATATTTATTTAAGTAAATAGATTAATTTACCAATTAATATTTTTTTTTTCATATAGTATTCCTATTTAAATATATATAAACTATAACTATTAAGTTTGTAAATTATAATAATTTTTTTAATTAACATTAATTTATAATAATATTATTTCAATAACCTTGAAATTAATTAATACTTTATTTTATAAAAATATTTTAAATGTTTACTATGGTTTTGTTAGATCCTTTTCAACAGATTTTTTATAACTAAAATAAAAATTAAATTTATAGTTAAAACTGATTTATTCTTGATATTTTATGAATTATTAAAAAAAAAATTGAAACAATATATATTTGATTGATTAATATAATAATCAGATAAATTTTGTTAAATAATTAATAAAATGGTTCTACAATAACTTTTGTGCCGTATTGTTTTGTAGTTAATATAATAGATGTGAGAGTAGGCAAGTTGTGGGTTTTACATTAAATCAAATTGATTATTAGTTTAGATTGGAATTCTGTCTCCCATGTCCACATTGTTAGGCCAAAATTAGATATATTTTTTCCCTCCCTAAGCGTTTACTTTGAGAGTTTCTTCCCTCGATTCCAAATCCTTCTCGGATTCTTGCACATCTCGCTTAGATTTTAAAGGATCTTTGATTCCAGAGACATTCTCATTTCATTCTTGCTTACTTTAATAAGTTTTATAGAAAATGGAGGCACAAAATGCCCAAAGGAGGAGTTATCAGGTGGTTATAGCAGCAACGAGAGACATGGGTATTGGTATTGATATGAAACTTCCTTGGGATTTACCCAATGAATATCAGTTTTTCCAAGATGTAACAAGTAGGACATCTGATCCTCGTAAGAGGAATGCAACTATCATGGGAAGAAAGTCATGGGAAGCTACTCCTCTCGAGTTTCGTCCCCTTCCTGGTCGCCTCAACGTTGTCCTCACAAGATCTAACTGTCACAGTATCCCCACTGATGATGATAACGTAATGGTGTGTGGTAGCATGGAATCGGCTCTTGAACTATTAGGCAAACCGCCTTATTCATTTTCCATCGAGAAGGTCTTTTTCATAGGAGGCGGCGAGTTGTTAAGGTTTACATCTCCATCTGCCTCAATCATTCTTTTTAGAACACCTTATGTCAAAGTAATAATAATAATCATACGAGACTCTAGACCTTGAGGTTTGATAAGTTGATTCTAGATGTGATCTTAACACGATGGTTGAAGTTTTTTTTTCTTGGAGGCTATATAAAGTTTAGTATGAATGATGAATGATTGGATATTTGCTTTAGAGTCAAGAATTCATCTGATAAGTTATGTGTAGGCAATACATGAATGCACCAAGCTGTGATGCTATCCACCTAACAGAAGTTGATATAAGCGTGCCATGCGACACATTTGCACCGAGGGTCGATACTTGTCTATACCGTCCATGGTACTCATCACTTCCAGTCGTTGAAAATGGAATTCGATACAGCTTTAACACTTATGTTCGAAGAAAGGATCTCATTTCTGGATCTGGTTTGGAGGCAGAGCAATACTCGTTCTTGCCTAAGATTGTTTTCGAGAGGCATGAGGAGTTAGGTTACTTGAATCTTGTTCAACAAATTATATCTCATGGGGACTTGAATGACAATAATACTCTTCTGTCGAAATTTGGCTGTCAGGTGAGCTGAGTTACATCTTTGTTAGTATCTTATTACTTGTTGTAGTTGACATGTGAATTTCTTATTTTATCATTTTAATTTTATAGTTGCGGTTCAATCTGCGCAAGACTTTCCCGCTTCTCAAGACCAAGGCATGCATTCTTTATCCATTCAGTTAAAACCTACTACTATTGTTTCATCTACAGTTAAAGCCAATCCTTTTATTCTTGACATCTTCTAATCACAGTTTGTATCAAGGAGTCTACCGTGGTTTGATTAGAGATTGATATTTTTTATCCTGTTGTCTTGCAGAAAGTATTATGGGTAGGAGTTGTAGAGGAAATCCTACAGCTTATCAGTGGTTCAACCTATCCCAGGGTAAACCCAAAAGAGATCTTTGTTGAAGATTATATTTTATTTGTTTATAGCTATAGCTTCTTTCAGGAAAAGGGCATTAATCATATATGGGAGAGTGATGAGGCCAAAGAATATCTTGACAGGTAAGCACGGAATAGCTGATTTAGTAAGCATGTAGGCTTTTTGAAACTAATATAATTTTGTGTTCCAGTTTCGGAGTGGAAGCCACAGAGGAAGATGGAGACCATCCACTCTTGACTGGACTCTACTGGAGACACTCTGATGCTAGGTTGGTGGTTTCTCTTCTTTGGATTTAATTGTTCCTATGTTTTGCTTCTTTGACTGGTTGGCTTTACATTTCTTGCCAGCCAAGAACTCAGTCAGATCTCTGATGTTATAAACAAGATTAAGAACAATCCTCATGATCGAGGGATCACACTTTCAGCTTGTAAGTTGTCCCTATCTTCTTGCCAAACGTTCGCACAGGTTAGCATGTCTTTCATCTGCTTTCTACTCATGTTACAAACTTGTATGTACAATGAAATTAATGCGACAAAAGTTGATTAAAAACAGTTTGGTTATTTTTTCTTATTATCAAGTTCTATGTGGCGAATGGTGAACTTTCCTGTCAAATCTACCAGAGCTCAACTGAAGCAAGTCTCGGGATTCCTTTCAGTATCGCAGCATACTCTCTCTTGACATGCATCATCGCTCATGTTTGCGGTACACGCATACACAAAATCCTAATGATCTCGAGTGTGGAGTAAAGTCTTGAAACATTAAATGTTCTGTTTCTTGTGGTCACAGATGTTGCTGCTGGTGATTTCATCCATTTGATTGGAGATGCTCATGTTAATACATCTCACACCAAGGCTATACAAAAACAGCTTCAAATCTCCCCAAAACCCTTCCCGGTCAGTACTATAATTTGCCTCATCATATGTTCTCTATATCTTTTTTCCTCAGGAGACAAATTGACTTTTTCTATCTTTCTCTACCATCTTTAACGGTAAAAAAAAAGATTTTGAAAATTAATCCGGAGAAAACAAAGATCGAGCACGTGGAAGCTTCTGATTTGGATCTCCTGGACGTATGACCTACTTCATAAAGAGATATGAACAATGACTACTTTAATACTCTCCTTGTTTATTTCTTCATGTTTTTTTCGAGATATGTCTACTCTATCTTCATATGGCTGAACAAAGATTATACAGTGAAACAAAAAGAAAAGGAAAAGCGATACGAAGATAGACAATAACTCTTCTTTAAAAAAAAATTTATACATATAGACAACACAAAACTCTTCATCCTTTTGGTTCCTCCTCTGTCTCGCAATGAAAGACTCGGTCTTGTACCGTATTTCATCATCAGAATCATCAGCACGTCTCTCCTTCTCCGATCTCTTCAATCTTCCACAAGAACTCGTCTTCAAGCCATCGAGATTCTCTGAGTGTCTCTTTACTGCATTCCTGTTATCAGGGGCGGACCCAAAAATCTAAGTAGACTGTGGCACATTATTTTTTATTATAATAAATAATAATAATAAATAAAACATATTTGTTTGTGCTATATATAATTTAAAAATCGAAACCACACTGAGATAGTAACTAAAAAAACTTCAGATATAATAAAAATAATGTAAAAATCTCATAAAGTCATTCTTCGATCTTCTATTTCTTGAAATCTTTTTATCACTGTTTCATTTGTCACTTCGTCAAAATGGTCGTTTCAGTATAATAAAAATAATGATGCAAATTTGTTATGTTGCTTCTCTGCCTTGGCCTCTTTGGATTAACAAATTCTTCTCCCATACTAAGTAACTCTGTTTTATTTTTCTCACAAAAGGAGTTCACCTTTCTAATGATTGAATCCCATCCATTATCCATGAGCTTGTACAATTGTTGCTTGGTAGATTGCACTAAAGACATCTCATTCAAAATATCCCGATCTTTGCTTTGTAAAGCCAGTGATAGATTATTTGTGAGACCAAGAAGAAGTAACATGAACTGTAAGTAGAACACAAAGTCGAACGTGTGAAAGTATTTGAGGAGACCATTAGCTTGACATCTTTTGATACCATCTGGCCCATCTGTTTCGACATGCTCAAGCACTTTAATAATAGAAGTGAATAAATCAACCAATCTCAATAAAGTTTTGTAGTGAGAACCCCAACGAGTATTACAAGGTCTTTGAATTGAAAGCTCCTGATTTAATCCTTTTCCTGTGTCTTAATTTCACTCCGACTAACTCCTTCCTCGAGTATCTTACGTTGGTCTTCTCGAATCATATCTTGTCTCTTACAAGAAGCTCCAACAACATTTAACAAGACAGCAATCTTATCAAAAAAATCACTAACTTCAAAATGTTTTTTTAGCAACTGCAACGACAACCAATTAAAGCTGATGAGCAAAGCAGTGGACATAATATCCATAACTGTTTTCTCTTAAAATTAGAGATCTCAACCCATTAAACTCACCATTCATATTACTAGCTTCATCATAATCTTGCTCTCTTAACTTTTTCATGCTTAGTCCACGTTTTGCAAATAGTGAATCTATAGCATTTTTTAGAGTTGCAGAAGAAGTTTTTTGAACATGAATAAGACCAACAAATCTTTCTTTGACTATCCCCTTTTTATCAACAAAGCGAAAAACCATTGCCACTTGCTCTTTAGTAGAAACATCTGCAGACTCATCCACCATCAAGCAAAATACATCATGATCAAGCTCCTGAATAATAGATTGAATAACTTCCTCCGCAAATCAATGTGCTAATTCTTTCTGAATTTTGTGAGACACCATTTGATTGTTCTTAGGAGCATTCTCCAACACAACCTTACTTACAAGCTCATTCTGATTTGCAGTATATTTCACAAGCTCAACAAAGTTTCTCCTATTGGCTGATTCCATCGACTCATCATGTCCTCGAAAAGGTAATCCTTGTTGTAGAAAATATCTACAAGCATCAATTGAAGCATTCAATCTGATCTTGTATTCATTTTTGCTGCTTCATTCTGCTAATAAAAAGAACGAGCGATTGACTGATCTTGATTCATTAGACCACTACAAGAAAACAGCGGTATTCTGAGGACATTCCGAGGCAAAATGAATTCCTCAGAAATTTCTGACAAAATACCGAGGAAATACCGAGGAAACGCGAAACGTGGTTTCCTCGGTATTTCCTCGGAAAATACCGACGAAATTCCGAGGAAAGCCAAGTTCGTTGGAATATTCTTATGGATTTCCGACGAAACCACCTTCCTCGGAAAAAACCGACGAACCTCCGAGGAAAATTTATAGCCGTAAGAGAGCCGTTGAGAGATTTTAAATATTCCGAGGAAATTCCGAGGAAGTAGCCGTTAGCGTCGGAATTTCCTCGGAATTTCCTCGGTCTGTCGCCAGGATTTCATCTATAAATACAACCACCCCTCTTTCTCTTCATTCACTCCATTTCTTCATCCTCCCTCCTACTATCTTTACATACGAATTTGATTGAAAAAAAACATGTCTTCTTCAAATTATTTTCGTTCTTGGATCGATCGACCTCATTTGGATCCGAACACGAGATTTCTTACGGAAGAATACCAACGAGGTATAACCGAATTCATGGGGTTAGTTCGCCAACTACCGGAAGCAGAAACAGATATGTTAAGATGTCATTGCTCTAATTGTAAAAATAGAAATGTTATTAAAGAGTGGGATGTTTGGACTCATCTTTTATTGAGTGGGTTTACACGAAGTTACAAAATTTGGTATCATCATGGGGAAACTGATTATGAACATGGTAGTACTAGCGAACTTCAGCTGGCGGTTAGATTAGAAGAACCAATTAGAACAGATGTAGATTATGGTGTAGGTACTGAGCAGATGGTAAATGATCATTTTAGAGGGGGAGATTTACCCAATGCAGAAGCTATGAGATTTTATGATATGTTGGATGTTGGAAAGCAACCATTGTACGAAGGTTGCAGAGATGGTCATTCAGCTTTATCATCTGCTACAAGACTGATGGGCATTAAAACAGATTATAACTTGGCTGAAGACTGTGTAGATGCGATTTCTGATTTTGTAAAAGGTATTCTACCTGAGGATAATGTAGCTCCAGGTTCATACTACGAGGTTCAGAAACTCGTAGCTGGTGTTGGTTTATCTTATCAGGTAATAGATGTATGCATCGATAACTGCATGATTTATTGGAGGGCGGAGGACCAGCGGGTTACATGCAAATTTTGTGGGAAGCCTCGTTATAAAGATACGGGTGGAAGAGTTCCAGTTCCATATAAAAGGATGTGGTATTTGCCTTTGACGGAAAGGTTGCAGATGTTGTATCTTTCTGAACGCACAGCGCAACGAATGAGATGACATGCAGAGCACTCAACAGATGGTGAGATTAGACATCCTTCAGATGCAAAAGCGTGGAAGCATTTCCAATCAAAGTATCCCGACTTTGCGTATGAGAGAAGAAATGTCTATCTTGGATTATGTACTGATGGTTTCAGCCTGTATGGCAAGAGTGGAAGACAATATTCTCTATGGCCAGTCATTGTTACACCATACAACTTACCCCCAAACTTGTGCTTGCGACGAGAGTTTTTGTTTCTCTCCATTCTCGTTCCCGGACCAGAGCATCCTAAGAGATCACTTGATGTGTTTCTTCAGCCACTAATATATGAGTTACAACAACTATGGGCTGAAGGTGCTGAAACATACGATATTTCGTGTAAAGAAAACTTTCAAATGCGGGCAGTACTAATGTGGACAATAAGTGATTTTCCAGCATATGGTATGTTATCTGGATGGACAACGTATGGAAGGCTATCATGTCCATATTGTCAAGATAACACTGATGCTTTCCAACTAAAACACGGAAGGAAAACATGTTGGTTTGACTGTCATAGGAGATTCCTACCACCTCATCATCCATATTGTAGGAGTAGAAATTTGTTTACGAAGAACAAGAGGGTGTTTGACAGTCCACCTGCGGAAATTAGTGGGAAAGGTTTGAAGACACAACTAATAGATTTTGGTGCAGAAAGGACGCCAGACGGTGAACATGCGCGTTTTCCGGTAGATGCTGTTGGAAACCTGCATAACTGGCACAAAAAAGTATATTCTGGGATCTGCCATACTGGGAGGATCATTTGCTAAGGCATAATTTAGATGTCATGCATATTGAGAAGAACTTTTTGACAATCTCATGAACACGATCCTTAACGTTCAAGGTAAAACAAAGGATAACTTGAAGTCAAGACTGGATTTAGCCGATATATGTGCTCGTTCAGAACTTCATGTTGATGAGAATGGTAGGCTCCTTTTCCCATATACCGACTTGATGCAGAAGGAAAATATGCGTTCTTTGATTGGATTTCAAACGATGTGGAATTTCCAAACAGTTACGCATCTAATTTGCGTAATTGTATCGACAGAAAGGAAGGAAAGTTTATTGGCTTGAAAAGTCACGATTGCCATGTGTTGATGCAGCGCCTCTTCCGTTTGCCTTCAAGGAACTATTACCACGAAATGTCCATGAAGCAATTGCAGGGATAAGTGCTTTTTTCCGCGATTTATGCACGAGATCAGTGACTCTTGAAGGTATTGAAAATTTGAAGACTAACATAGCCGTGATTCAGTGCAACCTTGAGAAGATATTTCCTCCCTCATTTTTTGATGTTATGGAGCATCTTGTTATTCACCTGGCGAGAGAATTGGAACTTGGTGGTCCTGTGCAGTATAGATGGATGTATCTGTATGAGCGGTATGTTCCATTTGAAGAAGATGGTGAAAAATTTAAGTAGGGTGGAAGGTTCTATAGTCGCACAGATGATCAATGAAGAAATTTCAAACTTTGCCGGCTATTACTTTCCAGCAGAAGTTCAAACCAAAAACAGAAGACATGCTCGGCATGATGATAGAGGCGAACGGGCAACATATCATGTTACGGTTCCAGACATTTTCAGAGATGTTGGACGACTTAGCGGAAAACCAAAGGACCGTCGACTTAGTGAGCAGGAGCGCAGTCATTTGCATACATATTTGCTCACCAACTGCGAAGATGTTCTTCAATATGAGAGGTAAATAAATTAGCTTACAATTTTTTATTTTAACAAGTTCAAATATAAATCTTAATTAATTACATTATTGTCATCATATGTACAGGATTTTCATGGCACAAAAGCGGTTCGAATATAGATACGCCATAGAGGAGGAACTAGAAGAAATGAAGCAGAGAGAATTTGCTGGATGGATGCTTACTTATGTGAGTGCCTTAAATAAATTAAAATATCATTATCATATATTTATACTAATTCACATTTATTGATATATATAACCTATATATATGTGCTATTAATAGGTGTCTGCTGGTTTGGCCAGAGGTGAAACATTTGACGATTGAATACGCGAGATAGTGGTTGGACCAAAATATGTTGTGAAGTCATATCCGAGATTTTGTACTCGAGGATATGCATTCACAACTCAAAAGAGGAGACGTTCGAGAATGACCTATGATGCTGGCGTTTGTTCTGCATCAGAAGATGATGTATACTACTGAAACATACATGAGATTATGGAAATCCAGTTTTTGGGCATGGTTGGATTACGGTGTACTGTTTTCTATTGTGATTGGCACGACAACACTCCAGATCGAGGTGTGAGAACAGATGCATTTGGTATTACATCAGTAAATTCGAGGCGAAAGCTGCAATATTATGATCCTTTCATTCTTGCTTCTCAGGCCGATCAGGTAATGATTCAGAATGATTCATCATCATATGTATTAATTTACAATTTTACTAATAATTTTTAAAATGTTACAGGTTTGTTATATCAAGTACCCCCGGATTAGGAACAGAGATGATCCATGGGTAACTGTTACAAGACTCAACCCGAGAGGCCGAGTTCAGGGAAGTTCTGAGCTGGAAGACCCACTACAACCAAGCACATCCGGCAACTTAAGTGCAGCCGAAGATTTAGCTGGAGTTGGCATTGTAGTCGATTTAACCGACTTCGGAGAGGAAGCCGTCGTTCACGTAGAGGATGAACCAGAGATTGGAGAGTTTCACCAAGATTCAGATTCAGATTCAGATGGTCATGATGACTCGGAAACAGATTAGCATAGATTTTTTTTTTCTAATTGGGATACCGAGGAAATTCCGACGGACTTAAGGTTTTCCTCAGTATTTCCTCGGAATAGACCATGTAGATTTAGGGGTTTGATGCTAGAGTCTGGTTCCTCGGAATTCCGTCCGTCGGAATATTCCGAGGACATTCCGAGGAAAACAAGGGTTTGTTCGGAAATTCTCGTTTTTCCACGGAATTCCGAGGAAATTCCGAGGAAATAGGAGTTTTTAACTGAAAACAATGTTTTGTGGATTGAATAACACGTATCTAAGGAAGATTATGAAGTAAAAAATTGATGTTTTATCCGATAACGCCAACTTTTACGATTGCATGAACGAAAACCACACAACATAAGATAAACACTTATACAATTTAATAAACGGTAAAAGGAATACTTACGATTATTTTTGAAATTTTGTTATTTCATGGATGATGATCATCTATACAAAAAATCCTCAATGGTATGCATTACATTTGTATAAGAAATGATATCGGGCAAAAAAAATCGATGTTTTGAAACCCCAAACCCTGTTTCGTCGGTATTTCCTCGGAAATTTCCGAGGAATTTCCGAGGAACATTGTTTCCTTGGAATATTTTCATTTACCCGGGCAACCCTAGCCGCCAACTATTTTCGTGAAAATTAAATTAATGGTTTCCGAGGAAATTCCGAGGGAAGTTATAATTTTCTGAGGAAATACCGAGGGAAGTTATAATTTTTTCCGAGGAAATTCCGACGGACATTTTCCGTCGGACCCCTCATAATATTAGGTCTGGCCGCATCTCTTCTTCCCCATTTCTCTCTTCCTTTCTTCTCGCGAACTCCACCGCATCTCTCTTCTACTCCATCGATTTCCGGCGAATCAAACCCCAATCTCCTCAATTTCATATCTCAATCATGTAAGGACCCTATCCCTCTCTTTTTTCTTCAAAAATCGAGTTTGTTTATGGTGTGTAATGATTTTTATAGCTTTTTATTAGGGTGAATGGTAGAGTAGTGTATTGAGAGTTCGAGTATGGTTTTAGGGTTTAGGATTGTGATTATTTGTTGTATTCAATTGATTTGGAATTTTTTTTAAAGTTTTTATTAATTTTGTGGTTATAAAAATCGAATTAATAATTATGTATAATATAATATGAAAACGTTTTTGTATATAAAATCTATTTTTTGTGATTAAAACAATTTTTTATTGATTAAAACTATTATTTGTAATTATTAAACAATTTTTATTTTTTAAAACTATTATTTGTAATTATTAAACAATTTTTATTGATTAAAACTATTATTTGTAATTATTAAACAATTTTTTATTGATTAAAACTTTTATTTGTAATTTTAAACTATTTTTTATTTAATAAAATTATTATTTGTAATTATTAAACTATTTTTTATTTATTAAAATTATTATTTGTAATTATTAAACTATTTTTTATTTATTAAAATTATTATTTGTAATTAATAAACTATTTTTATTGATTAGAACTATTATTTGTAATTATTAAACTATTTTTTATTTATTAAAACTATTTTTTGTAATTATTAAACTATTTTTTTTTATTTATTAAAACTATTTTTTGTAAATATTAAACTATTTTTTATTTATTAAAATTATTATTTGTAATTATTAAACTATTTTTTTATTTATTAAAATTATTATTTGTAATTATTAAGACTGTTTACAGGTCTTATGATGATGAGCCCCTGCCTCCACTTCGACCTCGTCGTCCCTCATCACAAGTTTCGTGGTGGTTCGGGGAGCCACTCTCGGGGTTCGTCCTGCCACCCTCGGGAATCCGCATCGCCCCACAGCTCCTACCATACATCTCCCTCAGCTGCACCCGCTCCCGCTTCTCCAGTCGTTCCGGGAGTGATGACTATTAAGGAATTGGTTAGACAGCCCGGTCGTGACCATCTTTCTTATCTCACTCAGTATCCACGTGGTCATGGTCAAACATGGTAATTAAACGTCTTTTTTCATTAAAATTTGATTCAGTATTAATAATTTGTTCCTAACATTAGGTTAGACCGATCCTCGAACGGGATCAGCACATGGATCAACGGTATGATGTACTTGTCCCTCGACAAGGGATATCGGACTTTCACGGAATTTCCTTACAGTGAGCAGCAGCTGTGGTTTCTTCAGTTTGCGGTAAGTATTCTAATTTTTTTTATATTTTTAATCATTAATATAAAATTTCAACTAATTGTATTTTTTTCAGCAAAAATTCAACTGGAATCCCGATGATACGCTGTTTATCTATAACAACTTCGTCCATAAAGTTATGGACAACTATGGGAAGCAGATCCACGAGTGGAAGAAGAAGTGGCTAGTGAACAAGGTAAAATTTAATTTATTAAACATTTTTTTTTATTTATTAAACTATTTTTTTATTTATTTAACTATTATCTATTTTTTATTTATTAAAAGGTTCCAAAATCGGTCAACTCCAAGGTCTGGGAGGAGTTGTGTGTTCATTGGAGTAAGGATGAGACAAAAGAAATTTCCTCCACCAACTCCACCAACCGCAAGAGCGATCGTAAAGTGAAGGGCATCTTCAAGCACAACTTGGGTGCCTAGTCTATTGCCACTCTGGCTGATCGCATGGTAAGTTCAGTCTCTTTTTCTTCAATTATTTAAGTTTTGAAATTTTATTTTTTGTGTATTTCTTCTAATTACTAATGTTTAATTTATTTTTTTCAAGGCGGAACAAAATGACGGCGAGCCGGTTGATGATTACGAACTAATGAAGACGGCGTATACTAACAAGAAGACCGGGGATATTGATGATGGCGTTGTGAGGGAAGTGGTCAGCCTGGTCCAAACTCATATGGAAGAAGAATTTTCTCAGCTTCAAACCGACGAAGACGATTCGACGGCTGCGACCAACTTGTCCCGGAGTCGAATCAACGAAATCGTGGAATCAGTAAGTTCTTTTTTTAAAGTTCAATTCATTTATTTCTTGATTTTTTTATCATCTTTTCTTTTATATTAATTTGATTATTTTCTATTTCAGTCGGTTCCAAAGAAGAAGGGACGTTTGGTCGGTTTGGGTCGTCGCTCCCGGTCGGTTCCTGCTACTTCACAACAGCCCTTTGTTGATCCAGAAGTACTTATGGGTCAGTTGAAGGACAAGGATGATCGCATATCTGCGTTGGAGGCCCAGATGGCGAGTCAACAGGCGGGCTTTGAGGCACACAGGAGGCAGCAAGAGCAAATGATGGAGATGATGAGGAGGATTTACCCGAGCGAGGTGTTCCCAGACGTGCAAGACCCGTAGTTCTTTTTTTTTTATTTCAAAATCTCGGAATGTTTTATTTTCAGAATGTTTTATTTTGATTTGTACAACTTTGAATATTATCTAATATGTTTTCAATTTTAATTTTAATTTTATATTTTCGAATTTAAATTAAAAAAAATTATAAATTAAAAAAAAAATTGAAAATTCCGAGGAAGATGTCCCTCGGATAATTCCGAGGAAGTACTCTGAGGAACCTTCGTCGGAAATTACCGATGCGTTTTCCGAGGACAGTTCCGACGGAAACTTTCGAGGATAGTTCCATCGGAAGAGCCATCGGAAAATACCGAGGAATCGTTCCCTCGGTATATTCCGAGGAAGATACCGACGATTACAAATCCTCGGAACTCCCTCGGAAATACACTTCCTCGGTATTTCGTCGGAATTTTCCGAGGGAATTCCGAGGAACATTGAAATTCCGAGGAAATATTTCCGACGGCTGTAATCCTCGGTATTTCCTCGGAATACCGTTATTCCGAGGAAATACCGAGGATTTCAGCCGTCGGTATGCCGCTGTTTTCATAGCATTGTTGTGAAAACTATTCACTAGTCCCACATGGTCTCCTAACATCTTCGGATTTTTCCAAGTATCAAAGCCTTTTGTCACAAATTCATCACTTCCACCTTTATTTTCAGTGTAGTCTCTAAACAAGTAGCAAAACAAACAATATGCTTTGTTTGTTTTTACACTATATTCTAACCACCTACCGTAGAGATCAAACCAAGCTGGATTAAATCTTCTATGTTTATTATCTACTAGCGTCTTAGGAAAATCGTGACCACGAGGTTGACAAGGACATTTAGTAATATATTTGCGTCTTACCTCATCTCTTTCATTAGGATGATGTTCTGATATTCTCTTTCTATATGCAGGATCTGAGTGCAAATCTTCCAAATTGGGTTTTGAAACTGAAGGCAAATCCTTATTGATTTTTGATGTCGAAACTGGATCCTTCACATTTATTTCTGATGTCGATAATAAAGGATTTGGAGTCTAATTCTCCGAATTAGTATTCGACTTCGATAAACATTGCTTTTTAAAATATCTCTCCATAGTACCTAGTAAAAAATATATTAGTATTCAAAACGATAATACACAAAACGGAAAAAACCTAAAAAATCAAATAAATATATAACAAATCGTACAGATGGTATATATGCTTACTTTGAAAAGATACCAAAAAGGCTCCTATGGTTGATTGTAGTTAAGTCAAAGAAAGAGATAACACGTAAGTTTTGTTATACGTGAAAAAGTTAAAAAAAAAATTCTGCAGATTTCTTGTGAAGAAAGAACGTAACAGGTAGCTAGGGTTTAAAATATTTGGGCTAATAAACTTTTGGGTCAGATTTAGTCCATGTTCAAAATTGCGCTAGGCGCTACGCGTGCGGTGGAGTAAGGCCTAGCGCCGAATGAATTAATTGGAGATTAAGCGGAGAGTAATCAGGGATTTATTTTATGTATTTAAATTAAAATTCCTAATATATATGTATAAATATCTGTTATGCTGGCAATGTACAATGATTTCAGGTAGCCGAGATGGTTAATTTTGCTTTGGTAGTGCATGTCATCGTGGGTTCGAACATCACTCTGCGCATTTGACGGAGATTTTTGCTCATTTATTTAATGTAAGGGTAAAAATGTCATTTCGCAATCATCTTCTCCACTGACCTATTTTTTTTCTGTGTCAAAACACGCGGCCGCCATTGATTTTCACTTATGTTTTTGCCGATTTCATCAACGTACCAACCAGATTTAACATCCAGACAGTGAAATATATGTTTATAGCACGATTTCGAACCATATATCAACAAAATTCTAAGTTTTTCATATGTATCCGCGTTTTTGGCCGATTTGAGCAAAATTGAGGCGGCTCTCCTCCGCCAAGCATATAACCGGCGAGTCCACGGCCGCCGAGACCTCGTTTTTGAACATGGGATTTAGTTGGGTCAGATTTAGTTAAGTTATTTTATTTAAATTGGACTTTGGTACTTTGATATTATTGTTTATTGGGCTAGAACACTTTATCTTATTTGAATTGGTTACTAAAATTATTTTAGTTTCTGCTGAATTGGGCACGATATCTTTTGTTGGGTGGGGCACAAAATCTTTTCTTTGGTGTAAACTAGAGATATATTTTTTTAATGACTAAAAAAAATAAAAATAAAACAGCATGTGGCAAGTGCCACACCCATTATAGTGGTGGGTCCGTCCCTGCCTTTTATCGGATAATGATTTGTCTATCTCTCTTCACATTATGATCTTGTTCTTGATTCACTAAGAGACCACACTTATTGATTATAGTAATTACTAATTACTATCGCATTTGCAATTGAACTATGCTCTACATTCCATCTCCGCATATATGACAAGTTTCAAAGGATGCATGTCTATCCTACTAAATAGTTTACTGATCTAAACTTCCTAAATATCCTCTATATATTATTTGGGGATCTTTTAAAATAGTTATAACCTTAAGTTTGTACTAACTGAAAATAATCCCTTCATACTTGGTAGTTTTTTGTGCTCTTAATTGTCCTATATGGCAGTTTAATAGAGCAGCATATTCGGACCATAGTTTAAAATTAAATATCCTAGGAAAATATAATATTTTTGTTAAAGACTCTCATATTTCACATTTATGTTACGGAGACAATAAAGTCAAACTTACTCAATCTCTACTGTAATGTTTAAAACGATTCTCTCTTATCCCTTTCGTCTGTTCTCATATCTCCACTGTCGCACTTGCTCAATCTCCACCATTTTTTATAACGATGGAGCCTAAACCAATTTCAATGGTTTCAATGAGGAAAAAACTCCTTCCAAGTATATGACAGACAACGGGTTATCATTACCCTGAAAAAAACTTATTCCAAGTATATCACAAACATAAAAATTATGCAGTTTTTAGTAAGGCAAAACAGAGATGGAAGTTCATTTGGTCTATTGCAGTATCATTTAAAACATGGTATTTACTCTTTGTTCTTTGATAGATATATTAAAGGGACTTAGAAATATTAATGGAACACGTTCACGTTTTTGTTATGTAAACAGTGGAACACGTTTGCGTTTTTGATAATATATTTGTGCACTTTGGTTATGGCTGATGCACAAGCATTATTATTAATTACGATATTTTTCCCTTTCACCTTGTCGCTCAGTTGTATAAAAGGACTAGGGTCGACCCGCCTTACAGGTGAGTTTTTTTTCCCAAAAATGTTAATTTTAGTTATATATTTTGTATGTATGTTTATTTTGATATACAAATGGTATAATATATTATAAAATATAAGTAGTTAGACAATAATAAAATTATTTTCAAGTCTTTTTTCTGTCTTACAAATTTCAAAAATTCAATATCAAAATCTGATTTATTTTTTTTGTAACTGGAAATTTTATATAAGGTGATAGAAAATGAAAACAATTGATTAAATTTTAATTATGTGTTTGATTAGTAGGATTGTAGAAATGTTTCATTTCACTTAATTTTTTATAAATTTTGTTTTTAGTTATACTCTTAGTAATTTAATTGACCCTCACCTCTAAATATACAATCCTTTTAGAATATATTTTTTTCTTAAAACACCGGTTTAAAAATTGTAATATCTTACCTAAAATCCACAAACTAAATTCTCACAGCGAAATTTATGCACTTACAACCCAACTATTTAGACTTATGATCTAAATATTCATTTAGCTTGTTATAAAATATAAGTAGTTAGACAATCCTAAAATTATTTTCAATTATTTTTTCTGTCTTACAAATTTCAAAAATTCAATATCAAAATCTGACTTTTTGTTACTGGAAATTATATATAAGGTGATGAGAAAATGAGAAAACAATTGATTAAATTTTAATTATGTGTTT
>NC_079513.1:7072821-7168078 GCF_000801105.2 Raphanus sativus | reverse complement strand
TCATACCTTCCATCTCTTTCTTCTTTGATGCTACGACATCTTTCAGGAACTTGCTGTATTGAGGGACCAGCATGAAAGCATCAATGATTGGCATTGTGATCTGAACCTCACTCATTGCTTCTCAAACAGAGCTTTTGTACTTCTCCAGCAACTGCTTCTTGAACCTACCAGGGAATGGAATTTGGGTTCATAAGGAGGAGGGACAAAAGCATTCTCCTTTGCTGGAGGAACAACTTCACCATCTTTTACAGTCTCTTCTCCTCTCCAACCTTTCCTTTACCCTTAGCTTCCACAATCTTCTCCGAGACCCTCATCATTTAGTCTCTCATCAACAATAACCACTTCATCATCTATGTTGATGGCCACCCTCACCTAGTTTCTCAGCATCCTTGGTGAGAGTCTAAGAGGTAACTCCTTACCACTCCTAAGTGTGATAGCTTTTGCATCCTTGGGATTCTGCTCAGGTTTTCCAGGTAGAGAGCCTTGGGTTGGCGATTTTGCTGAGTGTTCATGGAGCAAATGGTTCTCCAAAGCTCTGAACTTGTTGTTGAGATCATTGTAGCCTCCCATCATCTTGTTGTGAAGGTTTTTCAGCTCATAACTACATGCTTCTCACTTCTAGTCTGTGACTCCAAGATTTTCAGAAGTGCATCAGTGCTGCTCTCTTGGGTGTAGAGCTAGATGGAGCAGGCTGCTGTTGAGAAGAGTTCTGACCTTGGTTGGAAAAACCAGGAGGAGGGTTTTGCTTTTGCTGATAGCCACCTTGCTGGTTGTTCCTAGGCTGATATCCATTCTGCTGGTTGTTAGAATAAGGTCTCTGCTGATAGTTGTTGTACTGAAAGTTTGGCTCCTTCTTGTACCAAGTAACATTGGTTGTTGATAAACACACACTCTTCCTGACCTTCCAGACCTTCAACCTCATTGACAGCAGCTGGTATCTCGTGATGTGGGTTGCCCAACAAAGTTCATCTGAGCTGAGAAGCTTTATCAGCAATGAGGATGTCAATCTTATCCTGCAAAGTCCTTTATCTCTTTTCTTGTCTGCTTGTCTGCTGACCTATCAGCTCTGTCATGATCCCCACTGTAGACAGCATCACTCTTGACCATGTTTCAACAAGTTTCCCTGCCTCTTCTTCTGTTCTGTCCAAGAAGTTCCCATTACTTGCAGTATCCAATCTTGCTCTGTACTCAGGTAAGGCACCTCTGTAGAATGTGCTAAGCAAGCTTCCCTTGTTGAAACCATGGTGTGGGCATTGAGCTAGGTAGCCATTGAACCTTTCCCATGCTTCACTGAATCCTTCCAAGTTCTTCTGCTTGAATCCGGATATCTCATTCCTGTAGTCAGCTGTCTTGGAAGTAGAGAAGAATTTCTCTAGGAAAGCTTTCTTGCAGTCATCCCAAGTGGTGATGGAGCTGCTTGGCAGAGACTTCTCCCACTGACGTGCCTTATCCCCCAAAGAGAAAGGGAAAAGCTTGAGCTTGAAAACATCCTCTGATACACCATTGGTTTTTGGAGAGACCACAGTATCTATCAAAATTGTCCAAGTGGTCGAATGGATTCTCTGCAGCCAGACCATGAAACTTGTTGTTCTCAATCTGGTTCAGCAATCCTGACTTGATCTCAAGTTGTTTGCTACCACAGCTGGTGCTCTGATTCCTAACAGGTGGCCATGGTTAGTTGGGCGGTCATAGGCACCAATAGGTCGAGCTGGTGGGCGTTGCCATCGCCATTCGCTTGTGGGTCAGCCATTTCAATGTTCGATCCTGTATGTGAGCCTGTTGCTCCTCTTCTCTCCTTTTCTAGCACACTCCCTCTCTAAAGCTCGGATGTCTGCTGCTCTGGAACTAGGTTTGTTGGACCCCTGCTCCTCAAGTCATACACCTGCAGATCAAAAGGGAATTGAAGAAGGAGAATCAGTAATCAGCAAAATAAATAAAAAATGATTTAGTCTCAAGCAAGCTACTAAATCTCAATGTTCAAATCTACTCAGAATTTGGCAACAGCGCCAATTTGATGTTAGGAGTTTTTGAGCTCCTAAGTCAAATGATAGTAAAATGGAAGTAATATGTCGAACCAGTTCTGAGGGATTTCAAACACTAAGAATGCAAGCACTTACTTAATCTAAATGCAACAATGATTTAAAAATGATTTCAGTGACAATGACTAATTATGATGACAAGATAGAACTAAGGCGCAGTAAATGAATGACTTGCTTAAATATGATAAAAGAAAACTCATGGGCATAGGAATATGATTTCGGGTGATCAAGCATCAAACAAGGATGACAAATGATGAATCAAACAAATGACCTTAAGCCTAAACACGATCCTAAGCAGGCTCTATATCTAGATGAATGCTCATTTGCTAACACATCTCAAACATCAAATCTCTTTGGCTGAATGATATGAAAGCAATCAATAAGAACAGGTTATTAGCTATCCTAACACTCTTAACAACAAATATCTTTGGCAAGATGCATTAAGAGCCTAGCAGAGTTGTCTCAGACATTTCAACAAACACCTTTTGGGTGGGAAATGTCTAGAGATCAACTTCGAATGATTAGATCGAAAGAGGCTGTAAGAACACTCTACTAGCAAGGCTTGAGATTGATATACACTAAAAACATCCTTGATCTAACCTAATCACCCTAGTCTCCCTAACCCATGAATTCAAAAGAGAACTACTCATAATCTTCATGTTAAAACCTTAAACCCATACTGGATTTCAGATTAAACATGTAGATGAACACAGGAAATCAATAAGAAATCAATAACAATAGAACAATGAATCCAAAGATGAACTTTCCAAGAGTATTTTGTGGTTTTCTCTTCAACAAAAGATAATCTGCCCAAAAGTGGCTACAATCAGTTCTTAAACTTAGGTTTTTCAGAGTGCCAAAACGACATAAGTAATTGCAAATAGATCCTTAAATTAAAAAGAAATCGAAAATAAGAAACACGCAGCGACCTCCGCAGGTCGCTCCAGCACGTCGCTCTGGCCTTGGGAGCGACCTCGGATGGTCGCTGCGAGGGGTCGCTCCGGATCATTTTCTTCGTCTTTGAGCCGTGTAAAGCCGAGCGACTTGGAGTGGTCGCTCTAGCTTTGGTCGTCAAGGTCGCTCCGGCTGGAGCGAGGTCTCACAGCGACCTCTGCAGGTCGCTCCAGGCTCTTCTCGTCCAATCATCCTCCTTTTCACATCTTTTGAGCTCCAAATGCATCCCAATGTCTCCAAAAGCTCCATAAGATGCTCCAATACCTGATAAGGACTCATGTATGCAAAATGCAACCTAAACATGGCTAGAATCTAACCTACATGATGAAAATGCATGAAAAGGAATGGGTGAAACAATGCAATTATGCAAGACATCAAGATCCTTCTCCACTGCAACGATCTCCTGCTCTTTTTGAACATTGTTTGAAGCCTTTACTTCCTTAACTCTACTCCCTTCACTCCTTTCATTATTTTCAGCCTTCTTTCTCTTCTCTTTCCCATTCTCCACACACACTCTTTCTGTGTATGACCCCACTTCCCACACATATTACACTTGCTGGTAGCCAAGGGTAATGGAACTCCACCGTAAACTCCTTCCCATCTTTAGTGAAATCAATCTCCTTAGGTAACTGCTTTGAGATATCAATGTTTACAAACACCTTTGCAATCTCCAGATTCGTACACGCTATCGTCTCCGGGTGCAGTCTATCTGGAAATCCCACCGTGCTAGACATGAAACTGATGCCCTCCCAGGAATACATGTGCAATGGTACCTTTCGGAGATGCACCCACATTGGAATCTCATTCCCTTCTTGCTTCTCTTCCTCAGTCTTCGGAGACCATTTCGTCACCACCATAGGTACACCCGCAATATTCCACATACCACGCTTCAGGATCTTTTCACGAGCTTTAGGATTGGAGATCCTAAAACGCATCATCGTCGCATTCACTTCATAGACATCCACCTTCGAATCAAGCTCACCATATTTCCAAATTTTATTCACCACCATGTGGACCTTCGCCATATGAGGAGCCAGATCCAGAAATTTCCCGACGAGAAAATCATCCCATAGCGGCGTCGGATCCGCGAGAACCTCATCCGGAATCACCACCTTATGCTTTCCATCCGGCGTTGAAATCGCAACATCAAACTTCTTCAAACTCTTCTTATTCTGCGCCGTCGTTACCCAGCTCTTCGCCCCCGTCTCAATCGCAGATCCCTCTTGCTTACCAACCATAGAAATCACCTTCCCAACATCCGATTTCACCGATCCCCCCTCCGGAGAGTCAAGAGACCCCGGCGGATTGGCCGCATCCATCACGAGTAACCAGATCGCAGTCGCTTTCGAAATCGCCTCAAAATCGCACTCTTAGCAAAACGACAGCTTAGTTACTTTTTTGGGGTATGTCACAACAAAAACAAACTCTAGAAAATGTTTCCATCCCTCACTTCCAACTTTGTGTGATTATTTTAAATTAATAGGATCACATGAAATTTTTCTATCCCTCTACATTTCATGGAATCATCTCAATTTTGATGGGAAGATGAAGCCTATAGGAGAAGATCCTAAGGCAAAGAACAGGCAAATAACAAGAAATAATTGTTTCCAAGAGGAAGACATGAACAAAGAAAAATGAATAAAACGATGGTGGAGGTAAAAAGAAAGATCAAGGAAGCTGTGGGAGTTGCTGGATGTTTTTAACCATTAGAGATATGGATGAGATCAACAACAACTGAACAATGATGCCAAGGAAACCCAAATCCATGATTGAAGCTGAAGAAACATTGATGTTCAAAGCTAAAGATGGAAGAACCAAGGTTACATAAAACCAAGGTGAAAGAATCAAAGAGTCCAAGGCTGGAGAAAACTAAGGTGATGGTTCTGAGAATTTAAAGGCAAAAGTTGGTGACTGATAAGAAGCATGAGGATGTGGAGAATGCATCACTCGAAGTTGAGAATCCAAGAGGTTCAACAACTGAAACAAGATTAAGACACCAAGGTTAAGAAAACTAATGTGGTGGTTCAATGAACCAAAGTTGAACAATAGGCTGGTGATCAAACAAAGAACAAATTTTGCTTACCTAAGTGAAAGGAAACAAGGCAGTTGGAGAGACAACTAAAGAAGACAAGAAGAATAATCTCTTGAATATTCTTATCAAGGAGGTAAGGATCACAAAAAAAACAAGAAAGTTTAATCAAAGGATCCAAAAGAAAGTGTAGGAATTAGTTAAGAGAAAACTACTATAAGTATGTGTATGTGGTGTTGTAAGAATGTATACAATTCTAATTAAAAAATAAAAGAGTTGGCGAGAAGTAACAATGTAGACATACAGAGATAAACTCTCTTCTCTGTTTACAAGAATAACAACAAACGTAAATGAAAGAGTAAAGAGAGAGTGGGTGTGCTTGTGTTCTGATGAAACATAAGTAAAGTAACAAATAGTGAGTGAGAACAAAAACAGAGTACAAGTCTGAAGAAGAGAATGTGAGGAAGCTGGCCATAAAGAGAGAGAGACCAAGCCAAGAAGAGCTAAAATTCAACAAACTTTCAAAAGAATTCCTCTTCTAATTATAATCTTCGATTAGTCACCTCACCTCTAACTCAGAAAACAATGTCTACAAACTAACATGCAAAGTAAAAGAAAAAGAAAAAAACAAAGGACAAATCCAAACTTGAGCCAATAGCAAAAATGGTAGAAGGAAACAGCAATAGCCAATTCCGATTTCTCTCTGTTTTCTGGCGAAGGCGAACCGAGATTTCAAGACATCGCTTTTGAAGAACCTCCGGTGTCCTGTTTCATGTCGGTGTACGGCTTCTTAGCACCCTTTTAACACACAGAAATACAGAGAGAGAGATTCACTGATTTATACTTTGGCTCTCAAGAATCAAAACCACCAATCTTTAATCTAAACGCATTGAGATTTTCTGCCATGTTTAAGTTACCAACCTTTTTGTTTTTGCCCACCTGGAAGATCGTTCCAAGTTGCCTCAGTCCCATGGCTCGACCTCGAAGAACATCCTTGGAAACACTTGTATCTTTAAGCACCTGCCAGAGAGTGACAATAAAGATTGTCAAGAATATTAATTATTACTACAAAAAGAAATGGTTGTGTAATGTAATATGACTTACAGATTGGCAGACATGAGATAGAGTGGACTCGATGTCGAGAACATTGATCTGCCAAAGGGACTGAAGCAAAGCATCCATTTTAGCTTCAATGGCTTTCTGAATATGCTCCTCTCTGTTGTCACCTTGGTGTTCATTCAACTTGTTCACTTCACCCTGCAACTGAAGCAACGAAACAGTACCAGAAGCAGCCATGACTTGAGATTTCATATGGTGGCTTTTGTCTCTCACCCATTCCGCTAAGAAGGGCACTTTCATATACCGTTTGTCTTTCCCCATTTCTTTAGCCGCTTTTCTTGTGTAAATGTAGCCTATTGTATGCATCATTGCCTCCCCAAAACCTGAAGAATCAAAGCTAGATCATGGACCATCTATATAAACATTTATTTATATATATATATATATATATATATATATATTTATATATATAAACAGAAAAATATATAAACAAAAATATATATAAACAGAAAAAATGCTCTTTTTTAGATGCTGATGTTTAAGGGTCACACTTGGATGTAAAAAGGCTTTTTCGATGAATAAAAATTTAATATTCATTCAAAAAAAAAAACATTTATCTAATCATCTAATGCCCAAAAAAAGAAGGTTTTTGTACCGGCAGAAGAAAGACGCTTTGCCTCATCCTTTGCCCATTCGATAAATTCATCAGATCGTCCTTCCACAAACGGCTCGAGTTTGTTTTTCAACGTAGCAGCAAGCTTGTCTTCCCTCTCCTTCTGCAGAGCCTGCACCCAGTTCCCATACATAATACATGAATAAAAAGTAAACATATCAATGAGTACGTTGTTAATAAAGAAGAAAAGAAAAACAATGTACTTTGATCTTGTCTTGAAGAATTTGTTTTCTGATATCAGGCTCATATGATTCTAAGTCAGCTTCGATTGATGCCAAATAAGCAAGTGCAAGCTGCCCAACATATTCTTCAAAGACTTCGCTTCCGAAAAGCATACCAAATACAGCTGCAGGATCTACCATTGCATCCCTGAAAAGAAAACAAAATTGAACCACATTCAGTTCATAACATTCTCAACTGAAAGGGTGGATAAAATTAAGAATGTGAGACACCAACTTACTGTTGGACACCTTCTTTGCCATATTTGTCATAAGCTGCTCGCTTCTCCGGATCGCTCAAAACCTGATAAGCCTCGCCTAATACCTTTCATTTACAAAAAAGGATACGACAATACAGCAACAGCACTTAAGTGTATAAAATAGTTTGTGAATGTTTCAGTAAAACACAAAAACCCAAGAAAGTGTTGCAATATTCTGACAAAAAAAAATTATAATCACCTGAAAGTTTTTAGCAGCTTGAGGATCTCCAGGGTTTTTGTCTGGATGAACTTTCCTTGCCTGAGATAGAATCAAACCAGATAAAGTTCCAAAACACTGTACACTACTACCACCAGAGAGATTCTATGATTTGTTGATTACAGAAAAGATATATAGAAAAAAAGGACTTACTTTTAAGTAGTAAGCCTTTTTAATGTCAGCATCTGAAGCATCAGTTTTGACGCATAAGATGTCATAATACTCATTCTCCTTCACCATGTCTTCCTTGTGAAGACCAAAACATGAAATCAAAATTCAAAACACGTGGGACTATAAATCAAATGTAAAGGAAATGTTTATGATTTTATTTTCAGTTTTCTTTGTGACAGAAAACAACAATCATAGAAATTCCAGATCTTATAAATTAAAACCCAGAATTAATTAGGGAATCAACAATCTGGAGAAAGAAAATACAGAGTCGCGAGATCATGCATGCATACATGAATCTAGAGACATAAGAACAGAGAGGAAAAGAGAAACTTACTGGTCGTGCTGATGTGTAAATGAAGGCGCAAACTCGATTTCTAGTTGGCGAATCGAGAAGTGGCTCAAAAAAAAAAAGTTGGCGAATCGAGAACGATTTGGTCTTTTTCTACGACAGAGTGAGAGACTCTTACATACAACAAAAATGTAGGTTTTGCGCTGTTTGCTTGTAAAGCAGCAAAAGAACAACCTTTTCATTTACTATGAAATTCGAAACGTGTGAACGCGTCCGTATCGTGAACGTGTCCGAAATTCAGAATGTTCGAACCAAACCGTGTCTGTGGCTTCAGCTTTTGATTTTGATTTTTTTTTATTTTGGGTATGATTTTCGCCGGCTAACGTTGCTTACACCAACGAGTACTTTTTCATTCAATCCTATATAATACCAACATTAACTAACGGAAAAAAACTAGTTTAACCCTTATTTATCAATTAGTTACTAGTTTAACTCTAATTTTATTTTAATTACTAGTTTATTTTTTTATACTTATTTACCCTTGTTTCCTTTGTTAACAAAAAAAATAATTACGAAAAATAATTATGAAATTCAGAATGTTCGAACCAAACCGTGTCTGTGACTTCAGCTTTTGATTTTGATTTTTTTTTATTTTGGGTATGATTTTCGCCGGCTAACATTGCTTACACCAACGAGTACTTTTTCATTCATTCCTATATAATACCAACATTAACTAACGGGAAAAAACTAGTTTAACCCTTATTTATCAATTAATTATTAGTTTAACTCTAATTTTATTTTAATTACTAGTTTATTTTTATACCTAATTTACCCTTGTTTCTTTTGTTAACAAAAAAAATAATTACGAAAATGTCATTTCTGAATTTTCGAAATATTTACGATTTTGCCACCCACAAACTTATTTAGTTCAAGTTTTATGTAGTCATAGACTTAATATATTCTTCTTTAGCCACAAATTTATTTTAAAATTTATAGACTTAATAGGATTTCTACAGATTTGTTACAACAAATTTGTCACATTTAACCACAAATTTATATAATTTTGTCAGACTTAATTTATTTGGCCACAAATTTACTTAATTTTAGCCGACTTACATAGATTTGATAGATTTATTTTTTCTGTAGCCATAGATTTATTTGTTTTTGACATATTTATTTTTGATTTGACTGATTTATTATTCTTTAGTCACAAATTTACTTAATTTTAACAGACTTAATTAAGATTTGATAGATTTATTTATTTTTGACCAAAAAATTATTAGAATTTGACAGATTTAGTTAGAATTTGATAGATTTATTTATTATTTGTCCACAGATTTGTTACAAGTTGATAGATTTGTCTAAACTTCAGCTACAGATTTATTTATGATTTGGCCATAGACTTTTTAAAATCCTGTAATCGAATTGGTTATTGCAGCCCATATTAAACCATCTAATTCTGAAATTATTTCATATACCAATAATTTAAATTGATTTAAACCAAACCGTTCCAAACCAACCATAATTTGAATTAAAAGCATTTAAACCCAATTTATTCAATTAAACCAAACCAACTTAATTTAAACCAAACAAGCAAAAAGCCCTAATCTACAGAATCATACACGTGAAACCTTGTGCTTTATATGGTCAATGGCGTTTTCAGACTGATCTATTTTCTTCCTTTTCTCTCATGGCACAAATAAAAATTGTTTGTGGTCAATGGATATTTGGTAAAAACAAATGGTTATTTGGTGTTGATAAAGGAATGAGGAGTAAAGCTATAGCTGTAGACAACAAAACTAGTTATAATGATTTTGTTCATATGGACATATGGTGATCACAGAGTACAAGGTTAATGAGCAGATTTACGACGTGGAATTGAGCTACATGTTTCCAAAGAAAGTTTTGTTGATGTTACCCCACAACACACCGTACTGCAGTTTGCAACGTTCAATTTTAATATCCTTACGAAACGGCTCCATTTGGAACATCGTGTCTTGTTCGTCATGTCCTATGGGCAGAACTATCTCGCTGCATGTCTATGTAATTGTATTTTGTTGGACCAACTAATGAAAAAACAGTTGATTATTAGTTGATCATTTGTATCTGTTGTGTTTTTAGCATGTGAACGTAAAATGGTCAATATTATGATCATAATAAAACGCAAGGGAGATAGAGATTTGATTTGGGGTGTTTAAGTTGATGTCTCATGCCTCTATTTTCGTATATTTATGTAGTTGACATACGTACATTTTTATCCATCGATCAGTTGGACGGATTAAATATTAAAATAGTTTGTCCAAAGTTGGAAATAAGCAAAATATAAGCAATAAAAATGAAAAATATATATAAGCAAAATATAAGCAATAGAAATAATAAAACGAAGCAAAATATAAAGAAAATTAATATGTAAATAGGTTGTATACTTTGACATATTTAGCTGGGAAGAAAAACAATAAACATAATATATGTAAACACATAACATAAAGTGCGATATTCATGAAAACTTTTTTTACAAAAAAAAAAAAGATATTCATGAAAAATCTATAAGAATATTTATTTTATGGGTTGGTTAAAGCTTTTCAAAATTAAAATCCTATGATCATATTAGATTAAATAATAATATTTTTAAAAAATATTCTCAAGGGTTCTTGAACAATAAAACTTTGGTGATGATCGTTTTGACTGCGGTTGTAAAAATTTAACCGTAAAAATTAAGTTATACGTAAATTGGTTGTAGTTATAAAATTGTCACGGTAGATTTTTAGATAAATTTTTTATAGTTGTAAGTTATATATTATAAAAAAATTAAAAAAAATATGAGAAATATATGATGTATATCTAAAACAATTATTTTTTTCAATTAAAATAATTTATATCAATATTTTTATAAATTATCAAAGTTTAATGTTATTAATATTTCTCTTATTTAAAATATTCCAATAATTTTTAAAATACTCAAAGTTAAATTAAAATATCTATATATGTTTTAATTATGATTATCTAATTTATTAATATTTTAATAGTTTTTCTATTTTACAGATTAATCTACGGTCTTAAGGAAAGATGTAGGTTTTAGCCTAAAATGCATAAGAAAAAAGTTTGATTTATTTGTTCTCACTTAGCTTTAAAAATAAAGGTAAAGTCTGATTGGTAATAACTAATAAAAAATTTGATATATTTTTTATCTTTTTTAAAATAAAATTACATCATGATCGGTAAAATTTATTGATTTAAAAATAAATAATTAAAAAAAAAGATAAACCCGACCAATCAATGTTTTGTGCTGTTAGGTTTAAGTTTTAATGGGTCTTGAGTTCCAATAATCTCTCCTAGTTTGTATGAATTGAAGGATGAGTCTATTTAAGCTGTGTGTGCTAATGTTTTTAACAGTTCTAACGGATAAAGATTTTTTTTTGGTAAAAAATGTTAAGGCTAACGGATAAAGATGTTACAAGTTCATGCAATAAAATCTCTATAATAGATATGCCAAAACGTTATAATTCATTTTGTGAAAAAAAAATATACATATAATTTAAATATGTGTTTGTTCAAATCGTTGTTAAATACTAGGAATTATTTTTTAATCTTAGGAGATTCTAGGCTTGTAAACCTGCACATTCTCATAAGTCAAAATCTAAACCATGTAATTTAATTTTTATTTAGGAAAAGGATCCATCTGAAAAGAGCTGTAACTTCCAAAATTATGCTAGATAATTAATGATTTTAAATATTGATATTTGTATTAGTTAAGTTATTGATATTTGTATTAGGTAAGTAATCAATACTTTCTGCCTTGCCTATGTTGTTTTCTTCAAAATTGGCCTATCTTTTTTTTTTTTTGAACAAAATATTAAAGCTCAACTCTTCCAGACTAGGAAAAAGAGATTAAGAGGGGCGTATTCAACCGAGAGTTTCAGGTGATTTGTATTTAAATGACAAATCCACTGTTATTCAAACATGAATTTTAAAAACTCATTTAAAATCTACTGTTATTGAATTTGACATTTCGTAAAGTACTCTGAAATCCACTGTTATTGAAAATATTTTAAGTTGTGGAGTTTTAAAGTTTTGAGGTGATTTTAGGGTGTTTAGATGGAGTTTCTTAGTTAAAAAAATTTAAAACTCAAATCTCATTGTTTTAGGTGATATTCTAGAGTAGTTTAACAAAAATCACCTAAATCTCTGCAACTTATTAAAATCATCTAAAACTCCATTAAAAATCAAATCACATCAAATGTTAAATTGAATACATCCCCCTAAGAGTACGAATACAAGGAGTGCTTAGCTATAGAGGAGTACGAATACAAGAAACGTATTATGTCTTTTCAGGCAATATTCCTGATTTATTTCATTTTATGAGAAAACTATTAATTACTTGATCAATTGGTTAGGATCTTTCATTTACAAATTTTGCATTGTTTCCAACTACTGTGAGATACATACAATAAAGAAGAACAAAATTTGGGTTCACCCCCTGTGGTGAACTCTCAAATTCACCTCAATTGTTAGCACCAATCAAAGTGCCATGTAAGATTAATAAAAAAAGGAAACAAAATTAAAAAAAGGAAACAAATAAAAAAGACATAGACTAATTTTTTTAACGCCATCCATGGCTTCTTCTTCATCACCTACACAAAATATTGAAAACTTCTTTATCATCCACACAGAATATTGAAAGCTTTATTTGTCAAATTGGTAAACCCAAAACACTAAACCCTAAATCCTTGGGTAAATTCTAAAAACTAAATCCTAAACCCTTGGATAAATCCTACACCTTTGGGTAAACTCTAAACCTTTGGAATATCTCTTTACCCAAGGGTTTAGGGTTTACCCAAGGGTTTAAGGTTTACCCAAAGATTTAGGGTTTAGTATTTTGGGTTTAGGGTTTAGTATTTTGGGTTTAGATTTAAGATATAAGGGAAGAGGATTGTAGACACCAATTTGACAAATAAAACTTTCAATATTCTGTGTAGATGATAAAAAAACTTTTAAAATTATGTGTTGGTGATGAAGAAGAAACCATAGATAGCGTTACAAAAATTAGTCGACGTATTTTTCACTTCTTTCCCTTTTTTTTCTTTTTAATTTTGTTTCCTTTTTTTACTAATCCTACATGGTACTTTGATTGGTGCTAACAATTGAGGTGAATTTGAGAATTCACCATAGGGGGTGAACCCAAGTCTTGTCCAATAAAGAAATAGAGATTTTCTATTCAAAGAGAAGTTACAAAGTTAATAGCTAGTATTCTTTTTTTGTCATACAAAATTATTTGTATTCAAGTCAAATCACCAAACAAATCTATTACAGTGACAACAAATGTTTAGTTTCCTTCCCATCATCATGTATATACACGCAAATCATATCATACCAAACAACAAACATAAGTTTTGGATTTATATTAAAACTAGATTTTGATCCGCACGCCCGTGCGGGTGTATTTCTTACAAAATATGTTGTTTTTATATTAATATTAGAGTTAGGCAAAAACATGAATCCAAAAGATCGAACTGATCCTATCCAAAAAGAAGCACCAAACCCAAACCAAAATTGATAAAATATCAAAATTATTCAAAATTTGGTATCTAGAGAACTGAAACCGAATCCGATCCGAACCGAACCGAAATACTTCGGATACCCCCGAATATATTCGAAATAGATTTATATACTTATATATATTATTTTTAAGATTTAATGTATAAAAAGCATCTAGAACATATATGGTAATTTTAAGTTAGTTTAAATAATTGAAAATATATATAAATAGTCAAATGTAAATATCTAAAATAGTTAAAGTATACTCAAAACACCAAAATACTTATAATAATTATTGATTCTCTATCCAAATATTTAAATCAAACCAATTTATATGTTAAGTTTAGGTATTCAGACATATGTTATTCAGATTTATTTGTAATATATTATTTTGTTTATATATTTTGAGAAATTTAAAGTATATAATAAATTTTAAAAATAATTTAAATGAGTTATTCGAACTCGGACAAACCCGCAAAGATCCGAACCAAAATTTAGAAATATCGGAATGGGACTGAAATGTTTGACCCCGGAAACCCGAAACCCAAACAGACCCAAACCAAACCCGAATGGGTTTAGTAACAATATTATATTTATTTTTAATTTTAGTTTAAATGAAAGTTCTAATTTCAATAAAATTATTTTGAAGATTTATATTAGAACTTTTAAAAGATAATTTATTTTATTAATATATGTATATATTTTATATATGTATATTTATATATGTGTATATATATTAATGTTTAAAAACTATATTGAATAGTTTTAGGTTTAAAGTTATTATAAAATAAAAATTATATTGTTAGTGAATTTAAAGTAAATTAAAATATAAATTATTTATAATATTTTATTAAAACATAAATTAAGACATTCAAAATATTACAAAAAAATATTTATCCGCCCGCAACCGCAAACGCTAGAGAGAACCAACTTTTGATATTATGAAATTTGAAATTATTTGTAGCGGTTTGTGTGATATTTGATTAATTATGATAATATTAAGTGTTTTTATTTATTTTGTTAGTATTAATTATCATAATATTAAGTGACGGTTTTGATCAACTATTAATACTTAGATGCAGTTATTAAGTGACCATTTTGATGCGGTTAGTATTTTTTTAAGTATTTTATGCCGTGACCATTTTGATGCCGTGACCATTAAGTGACGGTTTTGATCAACTATTAATATTTGATTAGTATTTTTTTCAATTAAATTTAGATGCAGTTATTAAGTTGGGTTGGATCCTTTGCAGATTTGGTATTAACCAATTCCCTGATTTAAAGATATATATACAATAAAGGAAATAGGATATTATGGGAATCGTGTATCTCTCTAAAAACTTAATTGAATTTATTTTTTTGAAGATTTTGAAAAAAATAGAAATAGAAAATAAGGATTTCACGGGATTTAGTTTACGTTTTTCTGGACAAATAAATTTAGTTCACTTAAGTTGTTTCTTTTTAAAGATTTTAAGATATTTTTTTGGTAAAAAAAATTAGTGGGTTACCAAAAATGCAAAACTACAGTGTTTTGATGGCAGTGGCATGTCATTGTAATTTTTGTGCAAAACTTAGGGTTAAATATTATTTGTACTTCAGTTTTAATAGATTACTAGATATTGACCCGTGCGACCGCACGGATATTAACTTTCAGTTTTAATTTTTATTTATTTATACTAAATAGTATATTTATAATATTTGATCGTTTTATATTGACTAAGGCAGGGATATGTATTTGGGTATCCACTCGAATTCGGTTAAAATTTATTCAGGTTTGAGATTTTTGAGTTTAAAGATTCTATCTCTATTCGGGTATTTATAAACTTTGATTCCGGTTTGATTTAGATTTTTGCGGGTTTGATAACCTGTTTAAATTATTTTAAAATTTTCAAAATTTATATATCTTTAAATATCTTTTAATCTAAAAAAATATAACATGTAAATTTGAGTAATGTAAGCTAAAGTATCTAAATTAAAAATTAAAATAAATTTAACTTGAATATTTGGATGAAGAATAAATATACATATATTTTAAATATTTTTGGTGTTTTGATTATTGTTTATCTACTTTAGATGTTTACTTTTGACTATTTTTTATATTTCAAATCAACTTAAAATAGCTTATATCTTGGATATTAACTCGAAAAATAGCTAACATATTGAAGTATATAAATATGATTTAAATACATTCGAATATCCAAAATATTTCGTTCGAATAAGGTTTAGTTATGGTTCTCTAGATACCAAAATGGTAAATCCGTTTGGATATTATCTAGTTTCGGTTCAAATTTAGTAATATTTTTTTCCGTTCAGATTTGTTCAATGAAGAGTTGATATTATAATTTTCATGAATCGTTTGTCCAATAAAAATTGTTTGTCCATTAAACACATTAATCAAAGTGAAAAATGTATTTTTTGAATTTGACATTGATTTAATTGAAAAGTTAATGAAGTGTATTTATTCAAATTTAATTTTAGAAAACACATTAATGTAAGTGGAAAAGACAACACTAAAATAGGAAGTATTATTTAATTGTATATTTTATTCAAATTTAATTTTGGAAAACACATTAATCAAAGTGGAAAAGACAACATTAAAATAGGAAGTATTATTTAATGTCAGTGGCATGGAAGTGTAAATAACACTTAAAACTAAGGGGTATTCTATATGTGTACTTCTCTTTTAATAATATAGATAGATCTTGACCCGCCCAACCGGGCGGGTATATATTTTATTTTTTTTATTTTTTATTTATAAATGATATATTTGTAATATTTAAACATAAATTTAGATCAAAAATTAACATTTATAGTTATAATAAAAATTAAAGTTTAAAAAATATTTGATATAAATTTAAATTCTTAATTAAAATAATATAGAGATGGGTCATAATTTTTTCCAATTCCAAAATCTTAGCATTATTAATAAAAAATAAAATAATTTATAAATAAATAAAATATATAAACATATTTGAAATTAAAATAAATTTGTTAAAAAAAAAAATCTTACGCCATTGTTGTTTATTTCTATAGTTTGACCCGTGGCTATATAAAAATTTTTTTTGGCTATATAAATATTTGCTTTCACTTCAATTTTTTTCTTTGTTCTAATGATAATATATATATATATATATATATATATATATATATATATATATGTGTGTAAATTAATATGTATTACATAATTGTTAGTATAACATTTTAAAACAAAAATTTTATTTATTACTTTAAATAATTATATTATGTGATTTTAATCGTCTATTATATCACAGTGTATCATATAAAAATCTAATATTTATAACTAATTGGACTTATATTATGAAAATGTTATACTAACAATTTATAAATAAAATATTTTATATTTTATTTATATGATATATAAATTGATTTGATGTGTGATTTTTATTTTATTATTTTTATTAATAAATATTGAAAATATTTAATGTTAACAAAAAATCTATAAAGAAATTTATTTTGGTTAAGATTCATTCTATTAAAGAAATCTATTATTTAAATTAAGAAAAGACATTAAATACTTAAATCTATCATTTAAATAAGGAAAAGACAAAATTCTCTACTATCTTTGTTACCAAACAAAATTTAATTTTTTAAACACTCATATTCCTATTACCAAACAAAAGCTTAAGGTACTTCTACCTTAATAAGATAGATAGATTCCAAAATCTAAAGAACAAAATTGTACAAGAGAATGATGGCACGAAAGGTGTGTATGATGATTATGACACTGATAGTAATCGGATGTCTTCTAGAAGCATGCAGTGGAATGGAAAACATGTCAAAGGAAGACCACCTCACACCGTGTGTAACTTACAGTTATCACATTCACTCATCTAGATATCGTTCCAGAACAACCTTTATCATAAAAACCCAATGAATCATATTGTCGATGCGTATATATACATGTACATTTTAACATAGATGTAATAATAACCTGTGGTTCTTGTGCAGGATGGAAACAATAAGGCCGGCAGATGTTCCAGATCCAATATGCGTAAGGAATTGTAGGTTGAATAGTCATACTCAAAAGAGTTTGCACATTGTTTCGCAGGTTGCACACCACCAGTTGTCATACCGTAATGTTCAATGTCGATGTATTAAGGATATTTTACAACTATTTTTCGATAAATAAAAATGTTATAGTCTATTATTAAACCGTTATTCGAATACAAGGCGTAGCTGAAAACTATAAGTAAAATACATATAACTTTTGTTTAGCAACAGTAAAATACATAACTAAAACTGGAAAATGCACTAAATAACACCGATATAAGAACGAACTGATTATTGAATTTAAAGATGGGTCTGGTAATGTAATGGTTGTGTGGGTCCTTTGGGATATAAATTACAAATTACAACTTTCTTTCTACATAAACAAAGGATATAAGCTAATTTAACAGCAGAATTGGGTGTGCTCTTAGCCAGACTTCCAATTGAGAGAAAAAAATAAAGCAAGTGGATCATATGATTTGGACTTGTATCAGAAATCTTGGTTTGTTCTTCAGTTGATTCTTAACATATCTACTATGTATAACTCAAGTTAGATTTTGGTTTGTTTATGGTAAAAAATGTTATCCATGATGTATTTCATTATGAAAGATTTAATAAAATTTCGAATTAAAAAAAAGAACTATACCTACTACATACGAAAATAAGTTGCATATAGAACTATTTTTCTGTACAGAAAAATATTCAAATAATGTGATAAATGATATAATAGTTAAATAATTCTTTCCTTTTTTGAACAACAAAGAATCTCTTTCCTAAAAGATAAGTTTTACTGGAAAGATTGTTTTCTATATACATAAAGATTAAACAATATATATTTCATTTTAAAAAAAAAACAAGATAGCGGAAAGATTTCTTTTCTTGTATAAAAGATTTATAATATGTAAAAATGACACATCTTTGCAAACTAGATATTTTGTGTTGCCACTTGTTTTTTTGTTTGTGTTGACTATTCTCTTTCTTGATTATTCTGTCTTTTTTGTTTCACTCTGACTATTTTTTCTTCTTCTTTTAGATGCAAATAAATGCATGCATACGAATAATTAGTAGTTTGTACGTTTCTCATGCAATTCTGATTAATTACTTGGTTAAATGGTTAGGATCTATCAATATAAATTTTTGTTCGTTTCCAAATACTGTAAGATATAAATTAAAGTAATAGAGATTTGCTATCCATAGAGCAGTCAATTAATTGTATTCTCTCTTTCTAGTCACATAAAAATGAATTGTATTCAAATGTGTTTATACATAAAATGAATTGTATTCAAATGTGTAATAAACGAATCCATCAAAAACCCTAGCCGCTCTGAGACGACCTAAGGCGATTGCAAGATGACATCCTTCTGAGATCGGAATTCTCTTTGGAATTCGATCTCCACCTGGTACTGAAGTTCCTTGACGTTGGAACTGCCGGAATCACTGCCCTCTCGCTCTGTTTTCAAATCGGCTTCGATTTCTCTGTATACCTTCCGCGCGCACGGTAAAAGCTTTGTCTCTGTCTCCCTCGTTCCGATCTGCTCCCCGGAAGAACAGCGGTGCTCTGATCTTCCTACAGATCTGTTCTGCTTCGTCTCGGCTTCATTTTCTGTACTTTCCTTTGTGTACCTTAAGGCGCAAGGATCCATCCCGCTTCGCCTGTTCCACCTTTGTTCTGATCTTCTACACTGATATTAGATTAGCGACGTTCTGAGCGGATACGTTATGGCTTGATCCCTTGGTCAAGTCACCGTACTTTCAGCGTGTTTCATTGACGTGCAGAAGTTGATCAGCTTTTAGACCCATTGAAGCTGCTTTTGGTTATTTAATCTTTGTTAAGTATCACTGCTGTAAGTATGGGATCATTTTCTCGTACTAAATCTGGCCATTACGCGGACGTTAAAGGTAAGGGCATCTGCTATGACGATGAAGATGACGATGCGCCCATCAAACTTGTAGACAGAGATGATGCGTATGTTATAAAGGAAGCTGGCTTGACTTTAATTGGTAAAATTCTCAATCCGAAGAAACAAATTGTGGAGAAGCTTCTCCAAACGATGCCGTCACAATGGGATCTTTCCGAAAGAATCACAGCAAATGATTTAGGAAATGGAAAATTCCTATTCAACTTCGTGAATGAGAAAGATCTTAACTATGTTCTGAGTCTGGGACCGTTTCACTATAATTTCTGTATGTTTGTATTGGTTCGTTGGGAGCCGATAGTCCACGATGATTATCCATGGATAATACCCTTTTGGGTCCATTTGATTGGCTTTCCTCTACACCTATGGACTGATACAAACTTGAAGAATATTGGTCGGAGAATCGGACATATTGATACTATGGAACTAACAGAGGGGAGGATGCTGATAGATGTGGACTCACGTAAGCCTCTGAAGTTCTCTAGGAAGGTTGAATATCAAGGGGATGAAGTCACTATTGAGATCAAGTATGATATGTTGTTCAAGCATTGCACCACATGTGGAATGCTATCTCATGAAAAAACATATTGCCCAACTACTGATATCCGTTCAAGGATCCAGGTTCCTCCTGAACGGCCTGGTGCTCTAATGCGTGTGCAAAACCAGAACGATCACTCTGATCGTACACACCTGAGTTGGGAAAGCCACAATGGTCCTCAACATAGTCAGTCTTTGCTGATGAGTTCTGAGGCACAACCATGGCAAAATGCTAGAGAATATAACCGACGTGAAACCGCAACGAGTGCAAGAGAGAGTAATTATGGTCATAGGAGCTCTTACTACAGCTCGCGGGATGAGAATAGACGTAAGCTTAATCACTCTGATAGGATTATTCGTAGCCATACCCGTGGAGATCGGAACAATAGATATGGTGGATCACGTGCTTATACTGGTCCATATGCTCGCAAACCGGAGAAAACATGGCGTGCTAAAGAGAACAGGGATGCTGGTCGAAGTTCTGATCAGAGCAAAGGCAAGATAAGTGATTCAGTTTGCGATATTGCTCCATATGAGCAAGGTTCGGAGTCGAGTGCTCCGGACAGTCGAAGTCATGTTTCCCGGAGAAATGAAAGCTCAGCGTCTGGTCGTAAGTTGGCTAGCACGATCATTACGCCTTCTCGTTTGGACCACCCTATGGAAGATAATGTTACCATAAGAGATAGGAGAGAGGGTAGGACGCTCACGTTCTCGCCTTTGCACGATAAGGAAGTGATGAGTTCTGATGAACAAGTCATAGAAGCTTTGGACGACATGGATATTGGGGAACAACAAGATGATGCAATGATGGAGGCTGAGGTCGAAGATGATGATCTCTTGGGAGCTGACCTATTGGAAATGGAAACGAAGCAACTTTCTGAGGAAAAGATATCTAAGCAAGCTACCAAATCGACAAAGAGCAAGAAGCACAATGCTAAAAAGGGTGCCTCATTGGGCATACCGAGCAGGAAGTTTGAGATCATTCGTAGAGGATCTCCAATCCACCGTATGCACCCATCTGCTTCTCATGTGTCGGGCAAATCTGACAAGCCAAGACGACTACACACTAGCTCACGGAAGCTAAATGAAGGTTCGTCTAAAAATGATGGTTCGATGAGTTCCAAATACTCATCACAAAATCATCTATGAAGACACTCAGTTGGAACTGTACAGGGATAGGGACTGACCTCACAGTTCGACGCCTTACGGATATGTGTCAGAAGCATCGCCCAGGACTAGTGTTCCTTTCTGAAACGAAAAACAAGAAGCTGCTGTTGCAAAACATTCAGGCTGATTTAGGATTTGATCGTTTGTTTACCGCTGAGCCACTTGGTCTCAGCGGAGGTTTAGCTCTCTTTTTTATGGATGATTTTCAAGTTAATGTTTTATTTTCGAATAACAGAATGATTGACATTGAGGCAGTCATTGATGGAATAAAAGTCTACATGACATTTGTTTATGGAGACCCTGTTTTAGATCGTAGAGATCAGGTTTGGGAACGTCTTACGCGTTTCTCAACAACTCGAAATGGACCTTGGTTTATGATTGGAGACTTTAATGAAATAAAGGACCATACTGAAAAAGTGGGAGGAAGAAAACGTTCTGATAGTTCTTTCTTGTCATTTAAACAGATGCTAAGCGATTGTGGCATGCTAGATTTTCCATACACAGGTAACATGCTTTCTTGGGTTGGAAAAAGATCAGGAGGAGCAACTGTTAGATGTCGTTTAGATAGAGCAGTTGGAAATGGAGATTGGCATGAAAAATTCCCGCACACGTCTGTGAAGTATCTTCGGCTCTGGGGATCGGATCATCGTCCGGTCTTAGCAGACATACTCATCAGACCCACAAGGAGGAGGAAAAAAATCAAATTTGACAAGCGCTGGTTGGATAATGAGGAATTAAGACAAGTCATTCTCGAAGGATGGAAATCAGATGATCTGCCTCCTGGAGCGAGTATTATGGAACATATTGCTAGTTGTCGAAAAGCCTTGAGTAAATGGAGAAGGGAGAATGATGTGAACTCGGCTAAACTAGTGGAGGAGCTTAAGGAGAAAGTGGAAGATTTATATTCGAATGATGATGCTACTTCGGAGGAGATTGCTGCAGCTCTAAAAGAACTCTCTACTGCTCTTAAGGCTGAAGAGATGTTCTGGAGACAAAAGAGTAGAATTTTCTGGTTAAGGGAAGGGGACAGAAATTCTAAATTCTTTCATGCTCTGGTCAAACAAAGGAGAGCGAGGAATAGGATAACACAACTTCTAGATGCGAATGGAAACATAGTAGAAGATGAGGAAGGATTGGTAGTCATTGCTACTAGTTATTTTCGACAGATTTTTGAATCCTCTGATCCAGAGGATATTGCGGAGGCATTGGTGGAGGTTAAGACAACCATTACGAGTGAAATAAATGAAGATCTCACAGCACCAGTGACATAGTGGGAGGTTAAATTAGCGCTTTTTGCTATGCACCCAGAAAAAGCGCCGGGACCAGACGGAATCACAGCTCTTTTCTACCAGAAGTATTGGGATATAGTGAAAGATGATTTAACTCGTATGGTTAATCAATTCCTTTTTGAAGGTACAATGGCGGAGGGCTTAAATGATACAAATATCTGTCTAATTCCTAAGACGACAAAGCCGAACGAGATGACCCAGTTCAGACCCATCAGCCTTTGCAATGTTAGTTATAAAATTATATCGAAGGTCTTATGCCAGATATTAAAGAAGGTTCTCCCAAACAAAGGATATCAGAGATTCAATCAGCATTCGTAGCAGGAAGACAAATCACAGATAATATCATGATAGCCCAAGAGATGTTCCATGCTCTACGGACTAAACCGGCTGGAAGAGTGAAGAGAATGGGCATCAAGACAGATATGAGTAAAGCATATGACCGGATGGAGTGGTCATTTATTGAGGCTGTCATGCGAAAGATGGGTTTCTCAGAGAGATGGATTGACTGGATTATGAGATGTATCACCTCGGTTAGATACAAAGTCTTGATAAATGGTGATCCAAGAGGAAATATAGTTCCAGAGAGAGGCCTAAGGCAAGGAGATCCTCTGTCTCCTTTCATATTTATTCTATGCACGGAAGCGCTCGTTAGCCTTCTTAATCACGCGGAAAGTCAGGGAAAGATAACGGGGATGCGAATCGTACGTGCTAGCCCCCCGATATCCCACCTATTTTTTGCTGATGATAGTCTTTTCTTTTGTAAGGTGGAGCCCCATGAATGTGAAGAAGTAATGAAAGTGGTCAGGAGATATGGAAAAGCTTCAGGTCAATGTATTAACTTCGACAAATCCTCCATACTCTTTGGTAAGAGGATTCCGGCGTCTGAGAAACAGCTGATTAAAGATGCACTTGGTATTCAAAATGAAGGAGGAATGGGTTCATACTTAGGAATTCCGGAGGATATTAGTGGATCCAAGTGCAAATTATTTGCTTTCTTAAAGGAGAAGCTATCACATAGAGTGAATGGGTGGACGGGCAGATTACTCTCGAAAGGAGGGAAAGAAGTATTAATCAAATCAATCTTGCTGGCATTACCGACTTATGTAATGTCTAGTATTCTGTTACCATTAGAGATATGTGAGAATCTTGCAAGTGCCATAGCACAATTTTGGTGGAGTTCTAACCCGCCAAAGAGAGGAATTCACTGGGCAACATGGGACAAGATGTGTGCACCTAGAGAGGAAGGAGGAATTGGCTTTCGTATGATCCATGAATTCAATTTGGCACTCTTAGCAAAACAACTCTGGCGTCTAGTACAGTTTCCAGACTCATTAGTGGCTAGAGTCCTAAGAGGAAAATACTATCGGTTGAGCTCGCCCTTGCGAATTGGCTCTGTTGATAACTCATCTTATGTGTGGACAAGTATTATAGCGGCAAGGAAGCTTTTGTTATTGGGTATCAGGAACAAAGTTCACTCAGGATATGAAATAAAGGTGTGGCAGGATCCATGGATCCCATCAACACCAGCTAGACCAGCTAGGTCTAAAGTTCCAGTGGTCAACCCGAATATGCTAGTCAGTTGCTTATTGATTTTCAGACGAAGGAATGGGATGATCAACTATTGGAGCAGTATGTAGATCAAGAGGATATTCCGATGATTCAAAGTTTGGCCATAAGCCCTACTCATAAATGTGACTCGTTCTGTTGGAGCTATACCAAAAATGGACAATATACAGTCAAATCTGGATACTGGGTGGCTATGAATATCTTGAGGAAAAATGAGGAGATACATGTTTTGGAACCGAGTATAACCAAACTCCAGGCCTTTGCATGGACTGTGAATGCACCCCAGAAGATTCGTCACTTTATATGGCAACTGATTACAGGACATATAGCAGTTACAAGGAACCTTGCAAGACGCAATATGAGATGTGATAATTACTGCCCACGATGTGCAGAACCAGAAGAGACTGCTACTCATGCAATCTTTGAATGCCCACCAGCTCTGCAAGTTTGGGCATTATCATCTACGCCATCTAATCCTCAGACGTTTCCTCTCTCGAGTGTCTACGCCAATATGGATTATCTATTTTGGAGGAAGAATAGCATCATTGAGCCAGAAAATGATAGAGATCCGTATCCTTGGATAATATGGTATATCTGGAAGGCTAGGAACTACAAGTTATTCAGAGGAATAGATAGGGATCCAGGGGAGCTAGTCAGGTATGCGGAGTCTGAATGTCAGGCATGGCACAATGCAAGGGAGATGATACCGTCTGTCCCTAGGGAACAAACCTCACATCAACCACAAGTCTTAAGCTTGGGTGACATCTGTATGGTGGATGGTTCATGGACCTCTACTGACCGTTTCACTGGAATAGGATGAGCTTGGAAGGATAGCTTGGGAAAGTTCCAACTTATGGGGACAAGAAACATGAGGAGACGCGAAACACCATTACACTCGGAACTTGAAGCTTTAAAATGGGCAATGGAGACAATGCTGCAACACTCGGATTGCCAAAGTTTTGGGACAGACTGCTAGGATTTGATCGCAATGATAATGGAGCCACATGCATGGCCAACCTTCTCGACAGAGCTAGAAACGATACATACTCTGAAGATGTGCTTTACGGAGTTCAACATTCACTATATTCCAAGAAATCAAAATGTAGTAGCTGATTCGTTAGCTAGAACTGCTCGTACTTTCCATCGTTCTCTTTGTTACTTTGGTTGTTCTATTCCGGTCTGGATTCTCAGACCACCTCAAGTTTGAGTAATAGAATAGCCTTTCGATGTAAAAAAAAAATGAATTGTATTCAAGTCAAACCAATAAATGTATTACAATGACAATTAATGTTTGATTTCCTTCATCTCATCATGTATATATATAAAACATACATACACACAAATTATATATCAAACAGTAAACATCAGTTTTGATTTTGAATTCCAAATATAAAGAACAAATTTGTTTGGGAGATGGCGCAAAAGGTGTATATGATGATGGTGACATTGATAATGATCGGATATCATCTACAAGCATGCAGTGGAATGGAAAACATGTCAAAGGAAGACCATCTCACACTGTGCGTCACTCAGTTATCAAATTCATTCAACTTTTATCATGAAAACCCAATGAATCATACAGTGGATGCGTATATATACATGTACATTATAACATAGATGTAATAATAGCGTGTGGTTCTTGTGCAGGATGGAAACAATAAGGCCGGCAGGTGTTCCACCTATAATATGCCTAAGGAATTGTAGGTTGAAAAGTCATACTCAAAAAGAGTTTCGAGATTGTATCAAAGGTTGCAGATCATCAGTATTTTCATAACGTAATGTTCATACTTTACTGTTGCAGAATTACTTGGTTCTTATACTACTTGTAGAGTCAATCTAAACTCTAACAAGACTTTTCTGGGGAATTCATAGAATCCCCTGGTCTCTTGATCTTTCCCATTGATTCAATATTTGTTCATGACACAAGAGTTTTTAACCCAGTTCACGGACGCAGCACGCTACATCTGGGGTGGATCTAGGATCCACAACATCCACTATGAAGTATCGGAAAACACCTCCGAGGTAGTTTACAAGATCATAGACTCTCTCTGTTCCTGGGTATACAAACCCTAGAGAGTATATAGAGATTACAAGAGAAGTACATGGCTAAGAGCTAAGCCTAGAACAACATATCATATCTAGCTTACTCTATCTCTCTAAGAGACGCCATGGAAGCCTTCCTGGATGCTTGAGGCTGCTGCCTCCCAGAAGCTTGGCTTAGAGATCCCTGTCGTGATCTCTCCTTCTTTGTATTGTCAGCACTTAACCTAATGGGCTTTATCGATTAGGCCCATAGGTTGTCCACGCGTAACTTGTGCAACTCGGCCCAGCCGATGAACAAGTCCGATGGGCTTGACCAAACCTCACAAATCTCCACCTGTTTGGTCCAAGTCCATAACCCTTCCTTTGCGCTCGACACCTCCTGAAACTTGAGCAAATTTGCTCATCCTCTGCATCTCCATGTCTTCTCTTATCTCTTCTGACTTCTCTTAGCTCCATCTTGAGCCAAGTTTGAAGTCCTCTCATGATCTTCTTGAAACCCGCATAAGCTTCCACTTATACACCATAACTACTTAAGTAGATTAAACACTTAAATCCACTTAGCCCCATCAATAAAAATAGACATCATCCTTGATGAAGGGTATGTGACAATCCCATTGCCCTTTTGAATTTCCATCACCTTCATCCATTGTCTTGAGTTGCTAACCTAGCTGCTACACTCCAAGTGTCAAGCTCAACTCCTCATTGACGTCGTGCTACTTCATATCTTACTCTTCGTGAACTTATCAACAACACGACATTGCTGTCAAAACCACGAACATGTTCAAGTACTTGAACAGAAACCTGAACATCTTTCTGCAAATTGATTTCCTCCTTGGCCTTTCGATTCCACTCATGCGCACTGAGCCTTGAACCAAATTACCTGAATTCTGTGCAGCTACCTTCAAACCATATATACTTCAAACCTGAAACAACCTCTGATTCTCTACTTGTTTAAACACTCCAGCCTTGAACACGTTTTGTACCGCTGTTACCCTGAACAAGACCCGCCATCCAACCATCACTGCTGGACAGACTTTCGACACAACCTTGGTTCACCCTTCATGTTGTTAACATAAATTGCTACCACATAATTCTACTTGAACCACCCGTAAACCCTTGAAGTCACTCATGCTCCATATCTCTGAAATAGTCTTTGACTTACCCTTGATGTTCTTGAACAGACTGCACTTGAGCATCACTTTGTACCGCTGCACAAGCAGGACACGCCGCCTAACACCACCTAATTAGGAAGACTTTCGACAAAAATATCTTTGCTCCACCATCTGATCAATCTGTTCTGTAACAACAGAACCCCACTAACAGATTTAGACCCCACTGCTAGTTAAATGAACTGAGCCTCATACCATCTTCACCATGATACGCCTTGGCTCTCCTCACTAGCTACCTGTGATATCTTATCTAAAATGCCTGATATCCCTCCTTTACTCAGCTGTAAATTCCTTTCCTCAATACCCTTCTTGTACTGAGATGTCTCCAATGCCAAAACCTGTGCATCACCATCAACGACTTCAACATGCCTGCTAGTCACTGAACCCGCCATAGCCTGATGAGTACCTGGCCATCGATGAGTATCTGGCCATTAGCTAATGGACTTCCTTGAGGAAACTTTCTCTCTCATGTGATGCAAACATATTTCAGAACTCCACCTGTTCTAATCCATACGTGCAATCGGCTTTTCCTACACTTATACCTTTCATGAAGCTTCTTTCAGTTCCATGACTTGAGCTTAAGATGAGCCTGCTTGTGGAGAACAAGTCTTACCCTTCTTGAGATGGACAAACTGTAAGGCACTTCCATGCAATCCCTGCAATGTTTTTTAACAGTTTCTTACTTTGCTTCATCTCACCATTCTTCATCTTCACTGCTCAATACTTCAGTATCTCTTGATATTTGCTTCCCTTCAGTTTAACTAAGCACATCAGCACGTGTTCCATTGCATCATACTCGGCTCAGATTTCGTGGTCCTCTGTATCAATCTCACTGTAGTGTACTCCTGATACATACGCCGATTTACTTGTCTCGCTTACAAGTTCCCTTATGTAAGACTCCTCTTACAAATCTCCTGATGATGCGACTTGTACTTGTTAACTGATCCTGACACTCCTCGCCTTGACACTCTGAACATATCCACGAGCCTCTTATCATGGATAACCTTTCTTTTCAGCTCTTACTCCCTCGAGCTGACTAAGTTGCTAGCCCGAAACTTTTACCTTTCACCTGGAATCAGATTATATATATATATATATATCTCTGATGCATCAATCCTTATATAATCTCAGTGGCTCCATCTGAATTAAATAACCCATTAGAAGTACCATGTCTCTGTAACTAAGTTTCTGCAACTGTTCAATGTTCCAGTCGGCCTTTGAACATATCTCACATCATCCACGCCTGTGATGCTCCTGAGATATTCCCTTACAGCTACTGTCGTGTCAAACTCGAACCCATGACAAGTTTCTCAAGCTGTAACTATATTTGAACCCTGACTTTTTCAAGTTTGAAGCTCCGACTTGATCGAGTCTGCAAAAATTTCTCCTTTACCTTTGAGCTTCACTTCTTATCCGAGAGCTCCACCTTGACCACTGTGGTCGTGACACCAAAACGGCATCCTTACTTCTCCTCTGAGTCTATTCATCTGGAATTGCCGACTCAGACATCCTTGACGATTCCTCTAGGTATAACTCACACACGCTTCTCCTAGCTGTGGTAGCGACTTTCTGCTTCTTGAACAAGTATTGATGACTGTTGTCTGATACCCTTTATCCTCAGGATTACAACCAGTCATAACAACCTGTTCAACCCGATTCCGCCTGCGAAAAATCCTCTCCCTTTGACCAGAATCTTCAAGCTAAGTCTAACCTTGAATCACCTTTTTATCTTTAGGTTTTCCCCGTCACTCACACGACCTCACTAAAGCTTCTGCATGTTGTTACCACAAATAGCCATTTGATCCAACATACCCTTGTGTAGGCTTTTACACACTTATCCCATACTCTAGTTTCTTCTTCGTGGAGGTATAACCTGTTCAGCCACACTGACTTGGTGACTCCTCTGGCCTTCTTTTACCAGCCAAAAAACCTTTCCTCTCATGCACCCACGAGCCTGACTTGTACCGACCCAAAACAATTCACCTCTGTTTTGTCATATTGTTGTTACCACGACAACAAATCTGTGCAGCTGCAAGATCCATTGATCATCTTTCGTAAAGATAACTTGCAATCCTTGTGATCTCTGAAAAAAAAACCTTCAGTCTCTGTGAGATTGATGACCTTTGATTCCTTCTCTTTAAGCCTAGCTTTGACTTAAGATGAGTCTGTATTCCCCTGAGATATCATCCATCCCAAACGACTCAAATCAATCTCCAACACTCTGATCACGAACACGTCCACCTGTGCAGCTGTTCTACTGCAGCTTGCGCGGGTCTTCCCTTTCTTGCAAACAACCGCTGCATCCCTTGCATGTCTCTCATCATGATTTCATAGATCTAAAACCATCATGTGCATTAAGATCTTCCACTGTAAACGTTTCTTCCTCTGTCTCTGACGTTGTCTTTGTCTACCACATACAAACGCCATATGCTTCTTCTCTGATGCTCCATATCCTTTAGCATCATCATTGGTTCGTCACACCTGAAATAATCATGTGATTGTGACTACAAATCTATTGATTCTTCTTCTCCAGATTTTCCAGCTGATGTCGATGTTAACTTGAAGTTCTTGCAGAACCTGAATCACCATTGCCTCAAACCAGAAGCTCTTTGACTCAATCCTAACCAACCTCAATAGCCTGTAGACACCAAACTCCCCATCCTGAGAATTTCCTTTCTAACAATCTGAATGAACACCTTTCCTTGAACATCTCTCTGAACCACTGTTGTTGCCAACAGAACCCGCCGCTTAGGTCAACCTGCTAAGAAGACTTTCGACGCAAAGAATCTCTGCTCAACCTCTGCTCAAACAAATCATTACCTCTGCAACCGTGAAACCTTGTAGACCCATTTGTTTCCCCTCATATGCCTGAGAAGCCAAAACAAATTACTACTGAATCCCATGCAGAAAACCCGAAACATACTTGTTTCCATCCTGAATCAATCTCGATTTGACACCGCCACATGTTCAGGTGAACTCTGCCTTGAACAATTAACTCCTCGTTCTTGCAGATCCATCCTAGCAGAAAACTATGTGTTATGCCAAACACATATCTGCTTAGAAAACCACACTGCATTCCCTCTGAAAATAGCAGCCTTGTAGTATCTTGCTCTCTGAACCTCTACCCAATTGTAGACATGATCACTCATAGACAAACCCTGCATCAGCCGATTTCCTTCAAACCCTTCTGCACACCCTTCACGCTGACTAAAGAATACCATCTGAACAGCCATGAAACACTCATATCATTCAAGGTTCTAAGGCGTCCCCTAGTTCCAAGAATTTCTTGAGATACCGAGCTGAAATAACCTCATAGGTTAGCACAACACCTGCGACTGATATACCATGTAGAGATAACCCAAGAATACTGTAAAATCCCTCACTAAATCTTCAGACAATCCCATACAAAACCAGTGCGAAAAACCCCTTGTGCTCCACTATGCTCTCAACTCCAATAACTTGCAGAATATGAAGAAATCCGAAACTTCAATGCATATAGTCACACACGCCTTGTGACTGTCACACACTCCTTGTGACTACAAATCGAAGACAGCTCTGAAACCTCTGTTTCTTATGCTAACAACCTGCCACCATCTCGAGTTGTGAGTAACCTGAAACCCTTCTCACATAGTAGCAGATTCTTGCACCCCTGGAGAACTGTAGAGAAACCCTGATCTCATAAATTCGAAATCATCTCAACCGATTCAATTGACTTGTGAATCCTTCTTCCGTAAACTTGTGCAACTGCAACGAAGAACGTCGAACAGTTTTCCTTCTTCTCTTGTAAACCGACAATCTCTTTCACCTGATGATCTCGGTGTATTACTCTGATTAGGGTAAAACCACGTGACCACCAACTTCCATTAAACCTTGCAAGTTTCTTCTGTTTCGCTTGGAAGCTTCTTCATATGTCTCTCCTCCTCGAGACGTGGATTCCATGAATCAATGAGCCTATGCTCTGATACCACTTGTTGCGGAATTACTTGGTTCTTATACCACTTGTAGAGTCAATCTAAACTCTAACAAGACTTCTCTGGGGAATTCATAGCATCCCCTAGTCCCTTGATATTTCTCATTGATTCAATCCTTGTTCATGACACAAGAGTTTTTAACCCAGTTCACAGCCGCAATACGCTACATCTGGAGTGGATCCAGGATCCACAACATCCACTATGAAGTATCGGAAAACACCTCCGATGTGGTTTACAAGATCATAGACTCTCTCTGTTCCTGGGTATGCAAACCCTAGAGAGTATAAAGAGATTACAAGATAAGTACATGGCTAAGAGTTAAGCCTAGAACAACATATCATATCTAGCTTACTCTATCTCTCTAAGAGACTCCATGGAAGCCTTCGTGGATGCTTGAGGCTGCTGCCTCCCAGAAGCTTGGTTTAGAGATCCCTGTCGTGATTTCTTTTTATTTGTATTGTCAGCACTTAACCTAATGGGCTTTATCGATTAGGCCCATATGTTGTCCACGTGTAACTTGTGTAACTCGGCCCAGCCGATGAACAAGTCCGATGGGCTTGACCAAACCTCACATTTACATCATGTGTGTACATACATATACATTTTATGTTTTAACCAGTGTTTTGAAAACCGGATCGGACCGGCCGGTCGAACCGGTCCGACCGTGACTCGCTGAAGAAGCCGAGTCCGGTTCGATTTAAAACTCGGATTTGATAAAAACCAGTAAAACCGGCTAAAACCCGGTAAAACCGGTGACCCGGTTTAATTTTAGAACCCGGTTCTTAAAAATTAACATATAATTAAGTGTTTTTAATTATTACTAGTTAAAATTTAATATTTTATAATTAATGTTCAACTATCACTATTTAATTGATTTTTTATTTTTCTAAGAAAAAAATGTGAAAAATATATTTTTGACTCTCATATACTATTTTTATTTTACCATATTCTTAAAATTTGAAATGTTAGTTGTAAAAATAAATAAATATGATTGTTTTATCTGTAAATCATTTGTTTTTTTAAAAAAAAATTAGTTTACATAGTAATCAGATTTATGTTTGTTGTTTATTTTGAGTTAATAAAAAAAGAATAGAGAAAGTATTATATGTAGAAGTAAAATTTATATAGTATAAATATATAATTATATACATTTTCATATAAATAAAAAACCCGGTTCGACCGGTTGAACCGGTCTAACCAGTCAACCAGTAGCTTCACCGAGTCGGTGTCCGGTCCGGTTTTCAAAACATTACTTTTAACATATATGTAATAACAATTTTTGGTTTTTGTGCTGGAAGGAAACAACAAGGCCGGCAGGTGTTCCAGACCCAGTATGCATAAGGAACTGTAGTGTTACTTGTCACAGTAAAAAGAGTGTCAAGATTGTCTCATACGTTGCGGATGATCAGTTCTCATACCGGAATGTCCTATGTCGATCGATGTATTAAGCAGGCCTGGCTCAGAGTGTTATACAAGAAAATAAAGATATTGTGACTAAATTTTGATACTAATAATATTTATCGCAAATCTGTGACGCAAATGATACAGTATTACAACCAAAATTTTATGTCACAATTAGGTAGTTATTTCATCACAGTTACTGTGACTATCTAAATGGTAGCCAACTTCTGTCATAATTAGTGACAATATTGCGACTAATATAAAAATCGTAACAGAGTGTGACATCATTAAGACCAAATGTGTAGTCACAGATTTTGTTACAAACTTATGACGAATCCCCTATATATTAACCCTGGAACATTGCAACATTGTTTGGTAGCCACGTGTTATCATGAGTTGGTCCATCTACACATATATTATAGTTTTTATTAAATAACTATTAAATCAATTATTAATATACAAAAAAATATTCTCTATTGTTTCTTTAAATAAAAGCTACGGAACTTCCTAATATGATTGACATATATATCACCATTAATGATTATGAATAATAAAGATTTGATAATAATTTTTTATCCTCTATACTTTTCGTTTAATTTTATTTGTTAAAATAAATTAAACAATCACATTAAGCATATAATAAAAAAATTATATTTTTTCTTATATGTTGTATTTCGAATTTTTAAAACGATTATAAATTACTAAAAATGGTACAAGCCTCACATTGAAAATTTTGTGATCAATGGTAACTTTTTTCAGTTCAGCCTATCATTTTTAATGGGTCTTGAATATTTTTTAATGATTAACTAAATAAATCACGTACATAAAAGAAAGTGTTTTGGTTTAAAAATTGTTGCATACCCAAAATCAGTATAAACCATCGTCACTTTCATTTAAAATTTGGTTACAATAAAAAATACATGGTTGGGAAAAAAATCCGAATCCAAATAACCGAACCAAATCCAATCTACAAAATAGTATAGAACTTTAATCAATTTGGTTAGATATCTGAACATGTTTAAAATTTTGGTATCTAAAAACCAGAACCGAACCCGATTCAGACCAAAATATTTTGGATATCCGAGTATATTCGAATCAAATTTATATACTTAAATATATTATTTAAAAAAATTAATATCTCAAAGAAATAAACAAAATACTTAAGATGTTTTTAAATTGTCCAAAATATTTAGAAATATATAAAAATAGTAAAAATTATATATTTAAAATAACTAAACATTACTCAAAATACGAAAATACTGAAAATATCTATTTATTTTCTATCCAATATTTAAGTTAAACCAATTTTTATGTTAAATTTAAGTATTTTGGTATACATTATTCAAATTTATATGTAACATATTATTTTTATTTTATGTTTTGAGAAATTTAAAGTATATATGAACTTTAAGTTTTTAAAAATTAAATGGGTCATCTGAATCTAAAACTAAACCGAACATATAAAGATTCGAACCAAATTTGCAAAGATCCAAACCGAACCTAACCAAACCAAATGATACCTACCCACATGTCATCCCTAATCAAATGTAAAAAAAATTATTGATAACAAAAAAATGTATTATTTATTTAGATACAACATATTTAAAAAAAGTTCACTCTGCGCAAAGCACGGGTTATCATCTAGTCTCATAGTATTTCATCGATGACAGATCAAAAGCAAAAAACAAAATTGTAACAAAATTTTACCAAAAAATTAATATAACGATCTTTTTTGCATTTATATTCTTACAACAGTATTTTTTTTCATTAGAAAATAAGACTCCTAAAGTATTTTTTCTATTTTTGGGTTTTATCTTTAAAAACTACATAAAACATGATTGGTAATTTATTTGGTTGTACAGTATAGAGAAATTAAATTTGAAGTCATTAATTAAAATCTAATCAATCACTCCCTGTCTAATAAGGTTTTAGTATGTTAGTGAAGAATATTTTTATTTTAAATAATTATTTTGAATAGACACTTTGATATTAACAATTTTATATGTGAACTAATTTTATTTTTATATTAACTATTTTTATTTATATCTAATATTAATATAGTAGGATGACAAAAAAAATAGATGACAAAAAAAAATATCGCAGGACAAACAAATCAATAGACTCTATAAGGCGACCAAAAAAACACAATAACCTAAAACCCTTTAAAATCCAAATAAAATCCATTACCCTATAAACCTATATATCTCGATTTTGGCACATTGTTAGGGTTAGTTTGTGGATATGGGGACTGCAGCACGGACAAAATGATCTCTGGCCAAGGGAGGTCACGACTCACGAGCAGGTTGGTGCTTAGATTTTCAGAGCCTTTCAGGAGTATTCATACCGTGACGTCGCCGCTCATACAACTTTAAAGCCAAGGTAAAGGTAAGATTTTGAATCTGGTTCCTTCACTTCGATTCAACGCAGATCGAATTACATGTGAACTATGTCGTATTTACATGTGAATTATGTCGTATTTTGTTTGATTGTTGAGATTCTCCAGATATCTTGGGTTTATTGCAATATATTATTCTAGAAGATACTGCTCTATGTCCACGTATATCTACCTCGTTGTTTATGCGGATGTATGATATCATAATGCTTTTAATTTTGTTTGGCAGGAGGGGAAGGCAAACACTCAAGAGGAACTTAAGAGGAATCTTCGTGATGACCTTGAAGAGTGGGACAAGAGACACTTCTCACTCAAAGGCAAAACTTACAATGGTAAGCGAGGCTATACATTTCAAGCCTTTTTCACTTTGAATATATGTGTTGTTTATACATTGCTTTTATGCTGGTATGTTTCTCGCAGTCGGATCCGTAAGTAAGAATGAAGAACTCTTGTGAGAGCCTCAGAGAGATAAAAATATAATTTGGATTGGCAAATGAGGTAGAGCCATTGATCCCTATGAGAGCAGATCGGACGTTCGAGAGAAGAAGCTGAGTAGATCGGAGTTTGAGATGAAATAAATCATCGAAGAAGACAATTTCTTTTGTGATATCAATTTTTGTATATTAGCTACAAATGCAATATAACCAGCAATAGATGAATGGTTCTAAGTTGTAACAACAATAATTTTAGTTAATTTTTACGAAAAAGATTATAGTATAATTGTGAGGAGTTTGAAATAACAAAGAAATAAATAATTAAGATTGATTAATGATGGCTATTTTAGTGATAAAACTTTAAATTTGTGACTATGATTTAGTCGTAAATGAATACATATTTGTGTTTTTTTTAATTTCAGTCGTCTTTTGTGATAAGACTCTGTTGCAATATATGACGGAGTTACGACATTACAATAGTCACATAATATAACAAATTTATGACATATTTTTAGTCGGTAATTGTAACAGATTTGTCACTTTTCTATATAGTTACAGTTTGTGACCGAAGTGTTACTCTATAAATTGTCACAAACATTGTGACATTTTTGTTACCAAAAAAAATTGTGACGACAGTATTGTAACTATTCTACAGTTGTCACAAATTTGTCACGATAACTATATTGTTACGAATATTTTGTTATTGTGACTAAATATTTTGTCATAATATAAAATTTTTGTTGTAGTAGTAGACCCAGTGCAATTTACTCCCTCAGACCTCCGTTTAAGATATATTAAGTGTCGTTGTAGAAATTTTTTCGTTCCAAAATAAATATCGTTTTGGTATTTCAATGCAAAATTTATTAACTTTATTCTGCATTTTATTTTCATATTGGTTGAGATGTATAGATAATGATATTTTTGTATAGAAAATATGCAAATTTAATGATTTTTTTAATTCGCATGCACAACTCTAAAATGACTCTTTGCAGAATATTAAATAAGTCTGTAATTTTTTTGCTCAGAATAATGATAAAACCATCTCTCAGTAAAAATAACAATAAAACAAGAGTGAATTGGCCAAAATCTATAAAAAGTTATTAATTAAGTAACTACCTAAGACATAAATTGTGTGGGCTTTAATATTCTGCAAAGAGAGTCAAAATGACAAAACAGTCCCTCTCGCACTTAGAAAACGTTCTAGAGCAGACCTACACGTATGTTAGAAGGTTAAAAGGGTTTCGAAAAGATGATAGGGGGAGTTAGTAACGATTAACCTATTATTTATCCCCCGGAGTATGTGAAGGTGTCTATGAAAGAATTGGCCAAATGAGAATCCTAGTAATTCTGACACAAGAGTTGCATGGAAAGAAAAATCACAGCAAAAATCTTTGTTAAGCTGGAACAATTTTTTTTATTTTTCTCTCGTTATCGTTGTTTTCTCCACCTTCATTTTATGTTTCTATTTTTTGTTCCAATAAATCTAAACAAAATAAAAAGATCATAAGTTCCTAACAAAATTTCACAAGTTCTTCTATTTATTTCTCCATCTTCTTCATCTACATAATCATTTGATCTCACCCAACATTCATCAACACAGCCCCAAACAAAATTACGAGTTCTCTCTTGGAGTTTATTTCGAAGATTCGTCGGGTTGCTCTCTGACGATTAAAACGGTAGAAAAATACAACCATCACGACCTAAATAAGAGTGTCCCACATGCTCTTCGTAGATCATGACTGCGATCCTCTCAACTTCAGAAGTGCAAACTTACATACCAGCAACAACATGAAATTGCATAAAAACGACCGCTGATACTATAATAATTCGCCAGCTAAAATAATTTATTAATGACTAAAGAATAAATTAGATGTTAGTATTTAGTTTAGAAATATTTTACATTATATTAGACGGATAACTTAATTGTTATACATAATCAGAAATATGTTACCCGTCTAACAATAAATTTGAAAGAATAATGTAAAAAGTAAAATTTATGTATAATAAGATATGTCAGATAATTATATTTTTCTTTGTTATAAAATATGTTAGCCATATAAAAATTAATCTTAGATTCTAATTCAAAGAAGATTATAACAGTTTATTATTTTAGATTTATTAAAATGAACCAATAATTATTGTAGCTGTCTAACCCAATTTAATTAATGGAATAAATTGTCAATGGCAGTATTGTAATATTGAATAGGTCTTTGTATACATAAACTAAAGTGCAATGATAGGAAGGTGTTGCTCTAATAATTAACTAAGAAAGTAGAGTTAGTCTAGGTAATTTTCTCTAACTAATTTGATATTTGGGAAAAAAATTAAGGGCTTTTTTCAATACTAACCCATAATTTCAATTCAAACCTAAAACCAACCTTTTTTTGGCATTACTATTCATCTATGAAAGTTCTAAACCATCTTTATATTTTTGAATTATTTACAAAACTGCCATTATTATTTAATTTTTTATTATTTTTGAAATTTGCAAAAAACCAAATACATCCACACCATTTCTTCTTATTCTTATTTACAAGAATGTCATTATCTTCAATTTTTTCAACCACCATGAACCACCATCTTTTAGCTCTTAAAACTCTAGATTTTAATTTCCAACCACTTTTTTCTCTTTCTAAGCCAACAAATCTTCATTTCCTCTACATTTATATCTAAAAAACTCTCATAACTCTTATTTTCATAATCTCAAACTTCATATTTTCGAGTTTCTTCATTAGTAAATCGTAAAAGATGCTTATTTTGGTCATTTTTGGAGTTTGGATGGTTGAAAGGGTTGGAATCGAGCTTCACACCGGAAAAGTTATCTGTTTACATGGTTTTCACCATTTTCAGTCTGTGTCGCGATGGTAGACTGTTTATATATCTACACATATGTTAGACGTACGTGTCAGTCTATTTGTCAACGCACAAGTCAGTTTTGCAGTTGACCCATCAAATTTTTTTTTTGTCACGCAGACTTCCTTAGCAGTCTACGTTCTTACCTTTGACAACAAAAACAAAAATATACATACATCTACCAAGACGTCTACTTAAAAGAGGTTAGTTTTACATTTGAACGAAATTTTGACTTCCTAAAGTAGACATCACTGTAAGTCTACAATATGTAGGCTGCCAACGAAGTCTACTTAAGGTCATTTTTTGCATTTGACCATAACTTCGACTTCATTGAATATGTTAGTATTGTATTTGACTAAAATGTTTTTAAATAGATTAATTATTTTTTAAATTGTAGACTTCAAATGCAGTTATCTCATCTTGGAAAACAAAATGGAGACTGTTTGTGAAGTCTACATATTTATTTTGGTCAAATGCAAAACCAACCCATGGATTTTGAAGTTAGACTTTATGCGAAGTCTACAAAATTGTAGACGTGCATTTTAATCTACTCATAAAAAGTCAAACCATGGTCAATTGCAAAACCAACCTTTTTCAAAAAAATTGAAACATTTAGACTGCATATGAAATCTAGCTTCGAAAATCAAAACTTGGATGAGTTCTGGTCAATAACCAAAACTAACCTTTTCAATGTTGTAGACTGAAAAGGAAGTCTACTTGTATAAAACCACAACTTTTTTGAAACCTGCCCTAGACTATACATCCTCAGTGGGAAATCAAGGTTATCCATTTTGAAACCTGCAGCAAAAAGACAAACTAAGAATTAAACTCGTACTCGAGAAGTCTACAATTCGAAATGAAGTCTACGAGAGAAGTCTACAATTTCAAAATGAAGTCTACGCTAGAAGTCTACAATTCAAAATGAAGTCTACGCGAGAAGTCTACAACTCAAATTGAAGTCTACATATTCGAAATGAAGTCTACATATTCAAAATGAAGTCTACCTTAGAGGAGATTGACCGGAAGCAGAGATGGATTAGAGAAGATACGCTTTCGTTAGAGAAATGGATCTGAGATGGATAAGTCAACTAGTTAGTTTAGTAGTTAAACGCGAGAAGACAAGAGAGATGAAGTCCCGTCCATGAGACTGACCGGAAGCACCGTTCGTTGGAAGTCGCCGGCTCGGATCTGGAAAACAAAAAGGTAAAGGAGGTTACTTTTTAGCGATGGAGCGGTCGAAGCCGAGAGAGAAAATTAGCTTACCTGAGCGACGGAGCGGATGGGGACTACTTAAGCGGTGGAAACGCCGTGGCTAGAGTTCGCCGGAAATCGCCATGAGAGAGATGATATTGGAAGTTTTCAAGGCTTCCAAGTCAAATGATAGTATAGAAAGGTTGTCGAACCACAGAGAACTAGTGATCTATAGCACCAAGAATACACAAACTTTCCTAATCTAAGCAAATAGAAAGATGATTGAAGGTAACAAGCTAAGATCCTACAAATATAGACAAAGGTGATCTCAAATCCTATCAAGAAATAAGTGCAAGAACTAAACTTTCAATCAAATGCTAAGGTAGAATCCATGGGACTAGGAACTTGACTTTGAGTGACTAGGATCCAAGCTAGAGTGGCAAGCTAACAATCAAACACTTCCTTAAGTCTAGAACACTAAGATAAACAAGCTCTATGGTCAAGAAGAATGTTCATTTGCTTTAATCAACTAGACACCAAAGCTCTTTGAGCCTAAAAGATCTAAGCAATCATTAGGGATGAGTCTATTAACTATCTAAACTCCCTTAACACAATGGTCTTTGTGTAAGGCAAGTTTAGAGCAAGCTCTACTTGGTTCAGACATTTCATCAAACACCTTGTGGGTGGGAAATGTCTAGAGCTCTAGATCAAAGAGGCCAACTTTAATCTAGCATTAAGGATAGTAGACAAGCAAGGAAACAATAGATTTAACACTAAACACCCTAGATCTTCACTTAATCACCCTAATCACCCTAGCCCATGAATTCAAAGTGTGTCTACTCTCTAATCTCCATAAGAAACCTTAAATCTATGTGAGATTCAAGGCTAATCATGTTTATGAGAAGGAGAAACAAGATTTAAGATGAAGAACTTCCTTAAAATGATTAAAAGGTTCAAGCTTTTACAAGATGAAACAAAGTCCTGAGAGAAAATGAGATACATTAGGGTTTTGGAGACTAAAACTTTATATAGAGATGTACAAATCGAGCTGGTTTAATTGAAGTAAACCTGAGTCAAACCGGACTAAACCGGTCAACCAATTGAATCTCCTCCACAGCGGCCTTGATACCCCGTTCGACCTAGCCACTCCGATGCTTTGTTCTTTGATGAAGAATTTCCCGAGCGGGTTCATCTCCCTCGCTGCAACCACCCGCTCCAGCTCACGATCATGATACAGCGACTTCACCTACCAGTTTTGCCAAGCCGTTCTGAATCGAGCTTGACTTCTCCACATCGCGACTCATCACCCATGAAGGCTCTCCAAAGTAGCTCATGGTCTCGTCATTGCCGCCGAATCAAGCTTCAGTCGCGACCAACCTTCTCCATGGCGTCAAGACTCCAATCTCTGCCGCCTTCATCCACCACGGATCTCTCATCAAGGCTGTCTCAGGTCTCCGCCATGGCCGTGCTCATCGTCGCTCTGCTCTCATACCGGAACAGGCTCGCCGTCGTGGTGGCCACCGGAAACGTCAGGATTTACAGCCAGGAGAAGCTCTGAGTCGTGAGCTCCAATGGCTATTTTTGGCCTTTTTGCAACATTGGTCCCTGAACTTTCGAAATCTTCGTTTCTGACCCCGGAACTTTGGAATTTGCATATAAGTCCTCACGAATTGACCCAAAACTTCTAATTGTGCATTCCAAACCCTGTTAAATGCAAATGGACAAATGTATGCCCTATATATAAATGCAACCTAAAATGACTTATAATGATCTAAAATATGAATCTAAAAACCTATAAAAACATGAGATATCAAGAGACCAAACGGCGTGGATTAGGGTTTCTTACCCGAAAGTAGGGGTGGGCGTTCGGGTACCCGTTCGGGTTCGGATCGAGTATTTCGGATTTTCGGGTATTTCGGTATAGGAGTGTAATACCCGTTCGGATATTTTTTTATTTCGGGTCGGGTTCGGATATTTTTAATTCGGGTTCGGGTATTTCAGATCGGGTTTTCGGATATTTATATTTTGGAAAAAAAATATTAAAATTTTCATTTCTCAAGTTTTTTTGTATTTAAAAATATAAATTTCACTTAACTGATTTTTTTTATTTTCTGACAATCGAATGATTAATAAATTTGAAGATAACATTTTACAAATAAAAGATAATAAATTGATTATTATTTTTAAATTTTGGATGTAACTTTTGTTAATGCATGAAATAAAAATCTTGACATGCATTTTAAGTGAGTAAAAATTTCACCTTTTTCTAATTATATGTAAATTATGTAATTTTGAACTATGTGCATAATAAAAATAAACATTTTGAATAAAATTAAAGAAGTAAACTAGAAATATAGACCTAAGTATACATATGTTCGGTTATCTTCGGATATCCATTCGGGTTCGGGTATTACCCGTTCGGGTTCGGATATCCAATCTCTCCTAATTCATTACCCGTTCGGGTATTTTGCTACTTCGGTTCGATTTCGGTTCGGGTTTTTTCGGTCGGGTTCGGGTACGGGTTCGGGTATCGGGTAAAATGCCCACCCCTACCCGAAAGGCTTGAGAAAGGGTATTTATATGCTGGGTAACTTTTTTGGTTAGGTTAAAAAAGGTTTGGTTTACTTCGTTTAAGTTAAAATTATTTTGGTTAAATCCGGTTAAATTTTGTGTGTAGAGTTCTTCGTAAGTCTACAACGATTTTTTTTCTTTTTTTCCTTTATTTCTTACAAAATTTAGTTATGATTTACTAACTTGTTTAATTATTTTAAATATTCGTAATATATGATTTAAAATTTTTATTTATAAATTGGAAAATTTAATTTAAAATTAAAGATAAACACAAACAAAATAGACTGACAAAGACGTCTCCATATGTATAGACTTTATTGTAGGTCTACGAAACCCTAAACCACAAATCTCAAACCCTAAATAATTTGCTTAATAATCAAAAAGTCTCCTTTACTGTATCAAATATCAAAATTACACAAAAGATAAAATACTAAACATTAATAAGCAGATTTAAGTCAATAAAACAAAAAAAATCAAAATTTAAAGTCTAACCCTAAAAATCTACCACTAAAAGACATAACATGTTATAACCTTTTGTTTCTAAACTATGAACATTGTTTAACACATGGTTACCAATTTAGTATATATTCCTTAAAATCGTTCAGTTATATAAGATTTTAATATATTTACTTCATATTATCTATTATATTGATGATTAGTTAAAATCTATCACAATAATTACTTTTATACAATTTCAAAACTAAATTATTAGATAAATTTTTGGTGTAGACTACATATCAAGTCTAAATAGTAGACTTCGTTGGAGGTCTATAAATATGTAGACTTCCTTCTTCTAGATGTAGACTTCTAAAAGGATAAAAGCGTAAATACAACTGCGTTTTTTTGTTTGGTCATAAGGACTAAATAGTATTTTCATCATCCCTCTAGGTTGGTTCTGCATTTGACTGAAATTGGGGTACACTAATGTATTTGACTTCAATATTTAGGTTAGTTTTAGCAATTCTCCCCAAAATTAATTCAATAATGAATCGAACAAAGCACTTGTGAAATTGAAGAACTCATTTATCCTAGTTTATAACATGCGCCTGTCATCCATCTTTCCTCGTCTCTTCCATCATCGGAATCCTAATTTCCGCGAGTGAGAACCCTATGGACACAAAACTACCACCGGATAGTTCAAGCTGTTAAGAATGATAATAGAGGTGTTAATCAGGTTCGGCTCTGACTTAAAGCCCAACAAGCTAGAGTTTTAGGCGCCAAAATATATGAAGTTTTATAGGATATCAAAATTTATAAAACGGTATATAGTATAGGGGCAAAAGCTGTTTGCAAAATACTTAAGAATCTAAGTTCGAATCTTGCCTAGCAATTATTTTAGGCGTGACAAATGGTTTGTTCAAATTTAATGAATCCTAAAATTCACTCAGAAATAAAGCTTAACAAATAAGATATAAAAAGAAAGACTAGGCTCCTAAAATATCACAATAATTATTTTTATACAATTTCAAAACTAAATTATTAGATAAAATTTTGGTGTAGACTATCAAGTCTAAATAGTAGACTTCGTTGGAGGTCTATAAATATGTAAACTTCCTTCTTTTAGATGTAGACTTCTAAAAGGATAAAAGCGTAAATACAACTGCATTTTTTTGTTTGGTCATAAGGACTAAATAGTATTTTCATCACCCATTTAGATTGGTTCTGCATTTGACTGAAATTGGGGTACACTAATGCATTTGACTTCAATATTTAGGTTGGTTTTAGCAATTCTCCCCAAAATTAATTCAATAATGAATCGAACAAAGCACTTGTGAAATTGAAGAACTCATTTATCCTAGTTTATAACATGCGCCTGTCATCCATCTTTCCTCGTCTCCTCCATCATCGGAATCCTAATTTCCGTGAGTGAGAACCCTATGGACACAAAACTACCACCAGATAGTTCAAGCTGTTAAGAATGAGAATAGAGGTGTTAATCAGGTTCGGCTCTGACTTAAAGCCCAACAAGCTAGAGTTTTAGGCGCCAAAATATATGAAGTTTTATAGGATATTCAAAATTTATAAAACTGTATATAGTATAGGGGCAAAAGCTGTTTGCAAAATACTTAAGAATTCAAGTTCGAATCTCGCCTAGCAATTATTTTAGGCGTGACAAATGGTTTGTTCAAATTTAATGAATCCTAAAATTCACTCAGAAATAACGCTTAACAAATAAGATATAAAAAGAAAGACTAGGCTCTAATCAACTAACTAAATTGATGTTTTATTGATGATTTTTATTGACTAGGCTCTAATCAACTAACTAAATTGATGTTTTATTGATGATTTTTAACAATGAGTACAAAGTGTGCCTAAGAACAATGGAGTGCGAATATCAAGAGAATCAAGAGAATATAGCTTAGGTATGGAAGAATTTGGATCCCTTTTCTTTGGCTCTTCCTCTTCCTTTTATAGGTTTTTCCGGCGGATTGTAACGATGGTCTTTAACACTAGAGTGTGAATATCTCCGGCACAGATCAAGGAGGCGAATGATGCTGTTTTGTGTATGGATCGTTGATAGGTGACACACTTGTTAACGATCAAATTTAAATCTTAAAGAATCAGAATATAAGACTCTAAGGGCATGTGCAACGGAAGTCCAAGATCAATCTTTAGCACGTTTATTTAGGTAAATAACATAAAAATAATAATAAAAAAATTGATAACCAAAGGATTTATCCTTACTTAAGGTGTTTAAGGATCAAATCCTTAAAAAAGTGGCAAGGCGTGAGTGGTCATGAACCGAACAGAACAATCCTCCTTCTTCTTCTACTACTCTCCGATGCAATCCACTAGCACCGTTCGCGACGACGACGCCTGAGTTCGATCCGCCTCCGGATTTCTCCATCATGGGATTCGATCAGTTCCAAGAGGAGATGGCTAAATGCACTTTCGGACCGGTCGTCGGATTCGTAAAGCTCCGGTTAGGCGTCCAGCGTTCCAAGGTAAAAAAATCAAAACGATTGAGAATCGATTTGGATGGATCTTGAAAAGTTTTAGCCTTTTAGGGTTTGAAGACTGAGAGAGAGAGAGAGATGAGTGCTTCAAGGTTTATCAAGTGTGTAACAGTTGGCGAAGGCGCTGTTGGAAAGACTTGTCTGCTCATCTCCTACACTAGCAACACTTTTCCCACGGCCAGCTTCTTTAAAAAGGCTTCTCCTTTTTTCTGTTTTTCCTTCTTCTGGGTATGAATGTGCAGGATAGGAGTTTGATCTTTATGATCTGGTTTTGTATTTTATGTATATGTATAGATAATCTTGAGATTTGTTATGAAAGTCACTCAAAGGCTTGGTTTTTTTGGCTAATCTAGTGAGTATGTTAGTTTGGAGGACCTTTAGCTCAGTGATTGTACTTTAGTATAAGATTTGCTATGACAGTTACTCAAAGGCTTGTACTTTTTTGAGTAAGCTGGTGAGAGTGTTAGTTCTCACTTCTGAGGACCTTTAGCTCAGTCTCAGGTATTCATTGACCATATTCATGTTTCTCTGCGATCTGTTAATCTGTATTATGATTATATAAAGTGTGTTTAAATAACTCTATGATTGGCTAGTGTGAGTGGAATCTCAATGTTACTGTAGTAATCTTTGTAGGGTTTGAGGATCTTAGATTCATATACGAGTCATGTTTTTCTGAGATGAGTTATTCTGTTTGTTGATCTTATAAAGAGTGTGTTATTTATTATTCTGGAAGGACACTTTATAGCTAATGTTAGTTGATTTTGGGGTGTGACAGGACTATGTGCCTACTGTCTTTGATAATTTCAGCGCCAATGTGATTGTGGATGGAAACACTATCAACTTGGGATTGTGGGATACTGCAGGCAAGATACCTTTTCATTTCATCATTCTCTTTCTTAATATTTTGCTCTGCAGAGAGAGAGTGAGTCGATTGTTTATTTGTTTTGGACTCTGGATGAAACAGGACAAGAGGACTACAATAGGCTAAGGCTTTTGAGCTATCGAGGTTCAGATGTCTTCTTACTTGCCTTCTCACATTCAGTTTCGGTTAAGTTGATGGTGTTTATGTGAATAAATGGTTTAAATTTGCAGCAAGCTTACTTCAATTTTGTAATACTTCAAGTACGGGTGCTTTGACAGAAGCAATTTTGTATAGATTAAAGACTTCAAATTGAAATACACCATTGAACATATATTTTTGAATCGAGTTCTTCACTATTCAAACAAAACAAAATTAACTTTAAAAATTAGTTTTAAAATTCCTAAGGACTCCCATGGTGAATCCACCATTGCACTTGCTCTAAGCAACTTGATGAATGAAGTTGGAGGGTATAAAAATGTATCAGAATAAACAAGTTGTGAGTTAAAAAAAAGCGTTGACTTGGGAGAGATTGATTAGTATTAGTTTATAAGTTTCTGTCTCCCATGTTCAGAGAAATGTTACTTCATCTTCAAGTCACAAACTTTCCACATTGTTAGGCTAAAATTAGATATATGTTTTTCTCCCTATGCGCTTACTTGTCGAGTTTCTTCCCTATATTTCACGTTCTTGCACATTCCTCATCTCTCTTATCTTGCTAGATTCCAAGACATTCTCATTTCACTCTAGTTGTGGTTTATCGTTAAGTTTCAATTGTATAGGTGAGGTTTTCCCAGGAATTCCTTTTCTTTTTGAAATTTGTTAGTTACTCTGTCAAATTTCAATTTTGAAGAATCAGAAATAATCCATGCAGCCGTATTCTAAAACCTGGTAGGCGCTTGTTAAAAAAATAGATGAAGTTCTAGCCACTTGTTACCGGCGGGTATACTAAGTTCTAGTGACCAACCATATAGGCAGGCGCTCAGGCTGGCTAAAGCAGAGATTTTTATCATTTTATAAATACATAACTTTGATATTACCGTAAACATTTTAGATATACTATTTATTAGTATTATGTATTGTGTAACTTTTTTATTTAGGTTTTTTATTCGACATTATTAATATATAATGATTTTTTTTTACACATTAAACCTTATTATAATTGACAAAAAAATGTTATTAACTATTATTACATACTAATATTTCAAAGGTTCAGTACAAATATACTAGTATTTTTCTTAACATAATCAATTTTTCTTTTTGATAAAATTTTAAATTTATTGATCATCGTGAAAAATAATGTTTATGTACAAACAAACATAAATAGAAAAAAATTATCTATTCCACTAAGCTACTCCATGTGGGCACTAAACTAGAGTTTGCATTAAACCGGCTAGTTTTGGTTTCTCAAAATATCGGGTAGACAAAATCCTCTGCCTGATCGTTTTGTCAATGATCCTGTAAAGATGCTTCACTGGACGAGCAACCTTAGCATGCCTCCGTTCGTTCATTTCTCTCCAAACGTAATAGATTGCAACCTGGAAAGCCAATTTGAGTAAAATCGACCGTAGCATAATCAGTGTTGCCATTTATCATTTTTGTATACTAAGATATTTATTTAATTAAATGGATTAATTTACCAATTAATATATTTTTATTTACATATAGTATTCCTATTTTAATATATAAACTAATAACTATTAAATTTGTAAATTATAATAAAAATTTAATTAACATTAATTTATAATAATATTATTTTAATAAACTTGAAATTAATTAATACTTTATTTTATAAAAAATATTTGAAATGTTTACTATGGTTTTGTTAGAGCATCCACAACGGTAAGCTCGTTTGTGGAATCCTTCAAAATTTTTTTATTATTTTATTAATTTGTTTTCATCCCATTATTAAAAAAAAAAGCTAATTAATCGTGGGCTACCACATGTCGTGGACCCCGCGACACAGTAACAATATTCGCTTGAAATCAATTCTTAGTTTAGTAATTTGAGTATTTGCACTCTATACACACAAAATCCACCTTATTTACACTCCATACACAATATCCTCCCAATTTTCCTCTTTCATCTTTACCATTTTTCCCCATATTCTATGGTATCCCACTTATTTTAGGATATTGAACTAATTTGCTCTAGTAATTTTTGGCTTTTATCCAGCACAAAAACCAAAACAATCAATATTTTTTTTTTTAAGGATTGGCGTTTCACATGTTCTTAGATCATATTTCAACAGATTTTCTTTTAACTAAAATAAAAATTAAATTTATAGTTAAAACTGATTTATTCTTGATATTTTATGAATTATTAAAAAAAATTTAAAACAATATATATATTTGATTGATTAATATAATAATCAGATAAATTTTGTTAAATAATTAATAAATGGTTCTACAATAACTTTTTGTGCCGTATTTTTTGTAGTTAATATAATAGATGTGAGAGTAGACAAGTTGTGGGTTTTACATTAAATCAAATTGATTATTAGTTTAGATTGGAATTCTGTCTCCCATGTCCACATTGTTAGGCTAAAATTAGTTATATTTTTTCCCTCCCTAAGCGTTTACTTTGAGAGTTTCTTCCCTCGATTCCAAATCCTTCTCGGATTCTTGCACATCTCGCTTAGATTTTAAAGGATCTTTGATTCCAGAGACATTCTCATTTAATTCTTGCTTACTTTAATAAGTTTTTCAGCAAATGGAAGCACAAAATGCCCAAAGGAGGAGTTATCAGGTGGTTATAGCAGCAACTAGAAACATGGGTATTGGTATTGATATGAAACTTCCTTGGGATTTACCCAATGAATATCAGTTTTTCCAAGATGTAACAAGCAGGACATCTGATCCTCGTAAGAGGAATGCAACTATCATGGGAAGAAAGTCATGGGAAGCTACTCCTCTCGAGTTTCGTCCCCTTCCTGGTCGCCTCAACGTTGTCCTCACAAGATCTAACTGTCACAGTATCCCCACTGATGATGATAACGTAATGGTGTGTGGTAGCATGGAATCGGCTCTTGAACTATTAGCCAAACCGCCTTATTCATTTTCCATCGAGAAGGTCTTTTTCATAGGAGGCGGCGAGTTGTTAAGGTTTGCATCTCCATCTGCCTCAATCATTCTTTTTAGAACACCTTATGTCAAAGTAATAATAATAATTATACGAGACTCTAGACCTTGAGGTTTGATAAGTTGATTCTAGATGTGATCTTAACACGATGGTTGAAGTTTTTTTTTCTTGGAGGCTATATAAAGTTTAGTATGAATGATTGAATGATTGGATATTTGCTTTAGAGTCAAGAATTCATCTGATAAGTTATGTGTAGGCAATATATGAATGCACCAAGCTGTGATGCTATCCACCTAACAGAAGTTGATATAAGCGTGCCATGCGACACATTTGCACCGAGGGTGGATACTTGTCTATACCGTCCATGGTACTCATCACTTCCAGTCGTTGAAAATGGAATTCGATACAGCTTTAACACTTATGTTCGAAGAAAGGATCTCATTTCTGGATCTGGTGTGGAGGCAGAGCAATACTCGTTCTTGCCTAAGATGGTTTTCGAGAGGCATGAGGAGTTAGGTTACTTGAATCTTGTTCAACAAATTATATCTCATGGGGACTTGAATGACAATAATACTCTTCTGTCGAAATTTGGCTGTCAGGTGAGCTGAGTTACATCTTTGTTAGTATCTTATTACTTGTTGTAGTTGACATGTGAATTTCTTATTTTATCATTTTAAATTTTTATAGTTGCGGTTCAATCTGCGCAAGACTTTCCCGCTTCTCACAACCAAGGCATGCATTCTTTATCCATTCAGTTAAAACCTACTACTATTGTTTCATCTTCAATTAAATCCAATCCTTTTATTCTTGACATCTTCTAATCACAGTTTGTATCAAGGAGTCTACCGTGGTTTGATTAGAGATTGATATTTTTTTATCCTGTTGTCTTGCAGAAAGTATTCTGGGTAGGAGTTGTAGAGGAAATCCTACAGCTCATCAGTGGTTCAACCTATCCCAGGGTAAACCCAAAAGAGACCTTTGTTGAAGATTATATTTTATTTGTTTATAGCTATAGCTTCTTTCAGGAAAAGGGCATTAAGCATATATGGGAGAGTGATGAGGCCAAAGAATATCTTGACAGGTAAGCACGTAATAGCTGATTTAGTAAGCATGTAGGCTTTTTGAAACTAATATAACTTTGTGTTCCAGTTTCGGAGTGGATGCCACAGAGGAAGATGGAGACCATCCACTCTTGACTGGACTCTACTGGAGACACTCTGATGCTAGGTTGGTGGTTTCTCTTCTTTGGATTTAATTGTTCCTAATTCCTATGTTTTGCTTCTTTGACTGGTTGGCTTTACATTTCTTGCCAGCCAAGAACTCAGTCAGATCTCTGATGTTATAAACAAGATTAAGAACAATTCTCATGATCGAGGGATCACACTTTCAGCTTGTAAGTTGTCCCTATCTTCTTGCCAAACGTTCGCACAGGTTAGCATGTCTTTCATCTGCTTTCTACTCATGTTACAAACTTGTCTGTACAATGAAATTAATGCGACAAAAGTTGATTGAAAACAGTTTGGTTATTTTTTCTTATTATCAAGTTCTATGTGGCGAATGGTGAACTTTCCTGTCAAATCTACCAGAGCTCAACTGAAGCAAGTCTCGGGATTCCTTTCAGTATCGCAGCATACTCTCTCTTGACATGCATCATCGCTCATGTTTGCGGTACACGCATACACAAAATCCTAATGATCTCGAGTGTGGAGTAAAGTCTTGCAGCATTAAATGTTCGGTTTCTTGTGGTCACAGATGTTGTTGCTGGTGATTTCATCCATTTGATTGGAGATGCTCATGTTAATACATCTCACACCAAGGCTATACAAAAACAGCTTCAAATCTCCCCAAAACCCTTCCCGGTCAGTACTTTAATTTGCCTCATCATATGTTCTCTATATCTTTTTTCCTCAGGAGACAAATTGACTTTTTCTATCTTTCTCTACCATCTTTAACGGTAAAAAAAAAAGATTTTGAAAATTAATCCGGAGAAAACAAAGATCGATCACGTGGAAGCTTCTGATTTGGATCTCCTGGACGTATGACCTATTTCATAAAGAGATATGAACAATAACTACTTTAATACTCTCCTTGTTTATTTCTTCATGTTTTTTTCGAGATATGTCTACTCTATCTTCATATGGCTGAACAAAGATTATACAGTTAAACAAAAAGAAAATGAAAAGCCATATGAAGATAGACAATAACTCTTCTTAAAAAAAAATTTATACATATAGACAACACAAAACTCTTCATCCTTTTCGTTCCTCCTCTGTCTCGCAATGAAAGACTCGGTATGAAGAGTTTTGTGTTGTCTATATGTATAAATTTTTTTTTTGGCAGTTTTTTGTGCTCTTAATTGTCCTATGTGGCAGTTTAATAGAGCAGCATATTTTTGTTTAAAACTAAATATTCTAGGAAAATATAATATTTTTGTTACACTCTCATATCTCACATTTATGTTACAGAGACAATAAAGTCGAACTTACTCAATCTCTACTGTCATGTTTAAAACGATTCTCTCTTATCCCTTTCGTCTGTTTCTCTCATATCTCCACTGTCGCACTTGCTCAATCTCCACCATTTTTTTATAACGATGGAGCCGCCTAAACCAATTTCGATGGTTTCAATGAGGAAAAAACTCCTTCCAAATATATGACAGACAACGGATTATCATTACTCTGAAAAACAAAACTTATTCCAAGTATATCACAAACATAAAAATTATGCAGTTTTTTTAGTAAACAGAGATGGAAGTTCATTTGGTCTATTGCAGTATCATGTAAAACATGGTATTTCCTCTTTGTTCTTTGATAGATATATTAAAGGGACTTAGAAATATTCATGGAACACGTTCACGTTTTTTTTATGTCAACAGGGGAACACGTTTGCATTTTTGATAATACATTTGTGCACTTTGGTTATAGCAATCAAGGACCTGGACCGCGGGCCTGGTCCGTTAAAAACTTACTGCGGAGTGGAATTGGGCCTCCACTTGATAAGCCCGCAAAATTACGGGCCTCGCGGGACAGGCTCAAAGCGGGACAGTTCAAAGCGGACGGGCCGAAAGCGGGATGGGTTAAATCGCGGGATTTTGAAGACCCGCAATCCTAAGTCTCCATTTCTGCTTTCACCAGAGAGAGAGAGAGAGAGAGAGAGAGGAGAGAGAGAGAGAGAGAGAGAGAGAGAAGAGAGAGAGAGAGAGAGAGAGAGAGGAGAGAGAGAGAGAGAGAGAGAGAGAGAGAGAGAGAGAGAAGAGAGAGAGAAGAGAGAGAGAGAGAGGAGAGAGAGAGAGAGAGAGAGAGAGAGAGAGAGAGAGAGAGAGAGAGAAGAGAGAGAGAGAGAGAGAGAGAGAGAGAGAGAGAGAGAGAGAGAGAGAGAGAATTAAACATTATGGAGCTCTGTTGATGGTAGTTTCAGGGTCAATGATGCTTCCGGTCTCCCAAGCGCCTCTGATCTGCACCGGTGGAGCTTCTTCAAGCTATCATAAATGATAATAAAAACATTTGTTTTGTATAAGCTTAATGTATTGATCTTGTAAGAATATACTCGTCATGTGCAAGGTGAACTCAATTCTTGTCTATGTTTATTTGTGCATGTAGAAATAAGCAATGTAATATTCGATGTCCCGCGGGACGGTCCACGAAAGCCTGCATATTTTGCAGTACGGGATTCGGCAGCTAGTTCGAGGACCGCATCCCGCGCGGGACAGGCCTGCCTTGTACCACTAAAAGCCGAATCCGCAGCGGTTCGGGACGGGACGGGACGGGAGAGCCCAATTGCCATCCCTATGCACAAGCATTATTATTAATTACAATATTTTTTCCTTTCACCTTGTCGCTCAATTGTATAAAAGGATTAGTGAGTTGCATCATTTGTATTTTCATAATTTTCATAATTTTGCATCATTTGTATTTTCATAATTTTGCAATGTAGTTATGAAAATAATGTGATACCCAAGTAATAATGCTTGATGCACAAGTATTATTATTAATTGTGATATGTGATATATATTACTTACCACAATATAGATTGAAATGTGTTACCATATTAAACATAATTAAACCTATAATTAATAGGATATTTCTGATATACCATGGATTTCACCCGTTTTCTACCATGGTATACTAGTATTTTATTATATAACTAATGAGTTTTCTAGCCTGTTAGGTATGTTTTCAGGTTCAGGAGCGTTTCGTGATAAAGTGATGTTTTTGGAGCATTTTGGAGTATAAGAGATAATACACATGAGTTGACCATTCTAGACCAAGTCAGAAGTCAATATAGTGATAAGAATCGATCGAGACTCATCCTGAGTTGTCGATCGATGTAGCTGAGAAGATCCGCATACTAGAAGATTATAATCGATCGATACACATCTAGTGTTGTCGATCGATATCGAGGACAAAATGGTTTAATCGACTACTTCACCAAGACTTCACCAAATTACGAGATTGCCCCTGACGAGTTTTTAACCTAATGAAATGCTTAAATATTCCTGCTAAGTGTTTTTGACGACAAGCTTTTAAAGAGTCTAAGAAAAGCAAGTCTTGAGAGGCAAAGCAGAGAGTGTGAGAGAGAGACTAGAGTTTTACATGTTTTGAGAGATTGGAGAGATTTGTGAACTCCATTTGTTATTCTACTTTCATCTATCTATGCAATTCTTTCATCTATCTATTGTTATGATTGCTTAGCTATGTCTGAGTAGTCTACTTGTTAGATCTAGGGTCTAAATAGGTTTGTGGGATTAGCCCCAAACTATAATTGCTAAGTTGTGATATTCATCAAATAGATTGCACCCTAAGCATGTTCTAGAGTAGCTAACTAGAGCATAGATCACTAGGATCTTTGATATCTTGAATTATCTGTTTGAACTAGTATCTTCTTGGAGAAGAGCTAACCGCCCTCCTTGAGATCTAGTGTTCATTATCGGCTCGCGCCTAGGCATATCTAGAAGCCGTCGATCGATATCCCGACAGGTAAATCGATCGCCGAGCGAAATGTGTATCGCTCGATATCTCTAAAGGATATCGATCGACTCTTTTTCTGTGTCAACATACGACAGTTGAGGCCAGAGATCTATATTATTTAACCAGTGAGACATCACTGAAAGTTAAGCGACTGAGTTCTATAGTATCATGCAAGCAACTTGTTAGGCATTTATAAATATTATAATGTCCATTCCTCAATAAAATCCCTAAGTCTAGCACTCTTCATTTCATTTAAACACCCATCATATTGTTAGTTAGAGCAACTACCTTGCTCATTTTAGGAATTATTATTTACGTTTTCATCATTAAAACCAACTTCACCTAGGATTGATTAATTGATTAGATTTAATTGGTTCCCTAGCTCCTCGTGATTCGATCCCTAAGTACTACAGCTGTACCTCTTATTTGAGAGAGTAAGCTCTACTGGGTAATTTGAGCACTATCAAATTTGGCGCCGTTGCTGGGGAGCTTTGATCGCCATTAGATTTAATTTTATTAATCTTAGGTTTTTCTTTTCTTTACCCCCCTTTCTGATTAAAATTTTTCTTTTCTTTTCAGGTACATGCCCAGCAGTACCAGAAGCAACAAGGGAAATCAACTACTATTCTCAGAAGATCATGCACACTTGGAACATTCAATCCGCAAAGACCTACGCTCTGCGTCGATCGACAGAACCGCAGTACCGTCGACTGATATTCACATTCAACCGTCGACCGACACTCAGACATAACCGTCGACCGATACCGTTCGCCGATCCACATCGTTCGATACTACTCACCGTACATCGATCGATACTAACTCGCGAGGCATGGTTGCGATTGTTATTCTCACGCAGGACGAGAATGGAAACATGTATGACCAGGATGATCATCTGCGTAATGCAACATGTCAGAAGCTAGACCCACAGGGAAACATAATCCCTGAGCCTGAAGATGAGGCTACAAGAGAAGCTCAAACACGATCGTTGGCAGACTACAATCGTCCAGATGAGTACTACACCAACAGATCAGCTATTTGACTTCCAGAGATTCAGAAGCCGAACTTTGAGCTCAAGCCTCAGTACTACTCTCTCGTGTCTCAGATACCTTATCCTCGGTTATCACACGAGCATCCTATGGACCATCTGGAGAGGTTCGAGGATCTTATCGCTGCTATTCATATGGATGGAGTCCCTGAGGACTACCTACTCTGCAAGCTCTTCAAATACTCACTGATTGGAGAAGCTTCACACTGGCTCAAGCAGCTACCTACATGATCACTGACATCCTGGGCCGACATCAAAAACGCCTTCCTGCGTAATTTCTTTGATGAGGCACGCGCTGAAGACTTAAGGAGCAAAATCGCCATTTTCGCGCAAAAGCCTGGTGAGACTTTTAAAGACGCGTGGATCAGATTTAAGTTCTTCCAGCGAGACTGTCCACACCATGGATTCAATGAAGTGCAGCTGCTAAGCACTTTCTACAGAGGTATCGCCTTGAGGTATCAGATGGCTCTTGATACTGCTAGCGAGGAGAACTTCAACACCAGGAATCCAATAGAGGCTGTGAGACTTATTGAGAACCTAGCCAACAGCAGCAGCACTAAGAACACTGACTCTGACAAGAAGAAATCGGTTGCAGCCATCGGGGAGAACCAGATGAATGAAGTCAGAGCCAAGATAGATGCTTTACATGCATTTCTGGGCAGTCAATCTGCTCAGCTGAAGAAGGAGAGGCTAGAGAAGATGATACAGAGGAAGATGTGAACTACATTGGAGGTACTTGATTTCAGAGATATGGAAACCAGAGTGGAAACAAAAACTTTTTTGGCAGTGGTCAGAAGAGTAACTACAACCAGAGTTCACAGTATCAGAAACCCTTCACCAACACCAGGAACTACGGCAACTCAGCTTACCAAAACCCACCACCACCCACTCAGGAGAGTAAGTTTGATGCCATGATTGATAGTTCTAGAAGGACAACAGAAGCTTACAGTACACTTCAATAGAAAGATTGATTATGTCTTCAACAATCTGACCACAAGGATGGACACCATTTACACTCAAGTTAAGAAGCTTAAGACACATATTGGCCAAACTGAAGACTCTATCAGGAGAATTGGAACTTCTAAGGAAGTAGGAGAAGGAAGCAGGAAACACCACGTGAATGCCATTATAGATGATGATTTCTGGCAAGTGGTGAAGCATGAGAAGTTACAAGAAGGAGACTTTGAAGTGGAAAGTTCACTAAGTCTCGGAGGATCACAATGGTGTCGATCGACACCAACTAGTCCCCATAGATCGACACAACCTAGTCGCCATCGATCAACACCAACGATGTCATTTCCAGATACGCCTGCAAATTGCAACGCGGTTAGGATCTTGACACATGCTGAATTCACGGCTTCGCATCCTCATCCACCCACCCCCACCTACGAAGATATCGACCGACGAGACGAGCCACTCATCGATCGACACAAAGATGAGACACGTTTCGATCGACCCTTTTCTCCACCAATCGATAGACACACACCTCTCACATTCCGAGTGCAACTACCATCGATTGACAGCAACCGAATCAATGCACTCCGACCCACACCGAAACCACAAGCTAACCCTGCAGAGACTACTAGTAACCCTTCAGACACTACGCCAACATCAGAGGGAATTGAAGGAAGAAGTTTAAGGAGTAGGAAGGAGAAAACTCCTAAAAACCTTAAGAGGGAAGCTAATGAAAAGGAGATTGATGGTTTCACTAAGAGAGTTATCAGAATCCCACCAGAGAAACCCTTTGAGGAGGTTTACTTCACAAGTAGATTGTGGATGTTCTTCAGAGAAACAAGGGAGACTGAAAATGACATTAGAAGAAGGTTTGACAATGTCAGAAAAGATATGAGGAAAAGGATTACATTGAAGAAGAAGAGTGATCCTGGGAAGTTTGCAATACCCTGTGTAGTACAAGGGATTGAATTTCCTCATGCACTATGTGACACTGGTTCATCAGTCAGCATCTTACCAAAGGTCATGGCAGACCATCTGGGTCTGAAAGTAGAGCCTTCACCAGAGATCTTTACATTTGTGGATTACACTCAGAAAAATTCTGGAGGCTTTATCAGAGACCTGGAAGTACAGATTGGTAATGCTATTGTCCCTGTGGATTTTCATGTCCTAGACATCAAGCTAAATTGGAACTCTTCCGTCTTACTTGGAAGGGCATTTATGGCTACAGTAGGACCTATATGTGACATGAACACCAACAAGATGTGCTTGAATATGATAGATCCAGATATCCACTACGACCTTGTCAAACTTGGCAAACTACCAGCCAAAACTGTGGTAAAAGAAGATGATCTTGGTATCATTGCAGTTTGTCATTGTGAAGTCGAGTACGAGACAGAGTACTCGAGATCGATCGACAGCACCATAACATCATCGATCGACACCAGCAAGTCAGAGGAGATCGACACCAACCATGGATTATCGATCGACAGAAGCACACCAGATGATGAACTCAATCTACCAGATCATTGGTACCCAAATTTCGCCATCCCACCCAACAGAAAAGCAAATGATAACTCAGTAAGGAGTTGGGCAGATAGCGGATTTCATGAAAGTTTTGCAGTAGATATAGCCAGATCTTCCCACAATGAATAATATGATGAAAATTATTGGGAAGAGAGAGCTTGGGAAAATTACACGGAGAATGACAGATTTGCAAATCGTTTCCCCAAATCGATCGACATCCAGCGTCCACCATCGATCGATTATCTACTTCATTCAGTAAAACAACATCGTCCATCGATCGACATCGCCAGCATCACATCGATCGATATTGACCCGGACGACTTAAAGGATAAAATCGAAATTTCACCGATTAGGACAACATATGGGTATATAAGGTTGACAACACCAGCCACGAAAATTCAAACCTCAACAACCTTTACCCAGCAACCTCCAACAATTAACAACTTATCAATGGAGGACTGCAACACGAAGAACAATCGATCCAACCATGCAGCTAGACGATCACCATCGATCGTCACCACCACTGCACCATCGATCGATGCCCTAACCAGAGCTCAATCTCGATTTCATGATCCATATGATATCAGGAATGTTTCACTAACACCTGATGAATTTGGTATTTTCAGGGACACAGATGGCTTTGCAAGAGCAATGGATGGAATAGTTCTGCACATAACCAGAGAGGACATAGCAGACATCCTTCAAGTTGCTAATGGACCAGAGAACCTGTTCACACAGCAACATGGCCATCCAGACATCCTAGCTCACGTCCAGGACAACCACCACGTCACCATGGGAGAGGATACAGTTCCTCAAAGCTTCGGTCAACCTAGGAGTTCACCATCGATCGATATCGATTCACCATCGATCGACGGTGGTATCCCAGATCGATTGACAGAGCAAGAGTCAGATCGCCCGACAGACGTTTGGAGTTTGGACGACGTGCCTTTAATACCGATGGATCCAGAAGATTCAAATGGGAATCAAAGGATGAATTTGGTGTCCACAGAGATGAGTTTGGACGTGCTAGTGGAGTTGATGGTGAAATCATCCCTGTTACCAAGGCGCATATAAGGAGAATCCTGGAGAGATCATCTCTTTTTCACAAAGGTTGCTTACGCCTTCCAGAACACACACGCCCTTACCATGCATACAAACCACCACCTGTACCCTACAGTAGAGAGGAGATAGATGATATGGTGACTGATGTATGGAGAGCTCAGGCACACCTTGAGGCAGACTTTCGCACATTGGTGGAAGATACTTTCCAACATTTGGATATCAGCTATAAAGATTTCCAAAGTGACATGGCTGAGATAAGAATGGAGATTGGGAACATATTGACCATGCTTGAGAAAGAAGCTACGCCACCAATATCGATCGACACAGCACCTGCACCATCGATCGACATCGGCAAGACTACACCCAAGGACCAACCAGAATGTTCATCACCTAAGAAAGATGAATGGGAGATTGCTTACATCAATACACGGATTGGAAATTGCAACGCGGTTAGGATCTTGACACATGCTGAATTCACGGGTTCGCATCCTCATCCACCCACCCCCACCTACGAAGATATCGACCGACGAGACGAGCCACTCATCGATCGACACAAAGATGAGACACGTTTCGATCGACCCTTTTCTCCACCAATCGATAGACACACACCTCTCACATTCCGAGTGCAACTACCATCGATTGACAGCAACCGAATCAATGCACTCCGACCCACACCGAAACCACAAGCTAACCCTGCAGAGACTACTAGTAACCCTTCAGACACTACACCAACATCAGAGGGAATTGAAGGAAGAAGTTTAAGGAGTAGGAAGGAGAAAACTCCTAAAAACCTTAAGAGGGAAGCTAATGAAAAGGAGATTGATGGTTTCACTAAGAGAGTTATCAGAATCCCACCAGAGAAACCCTTTGAGGAGGTTTACTTCACAAGTAGATTGTGGATGTTCTTCAGAGAAACAAGGGAGACTGAAAATGACATTAGAAGAAGGTTTGACAATGTCAGAAAAGATATGAGGAAAAGGATTACATTGAAGAAGAAGAGTGATCCTGGGAAGTTTGCAATACCATGTGTAGTACAAGGGATTGAATTTCCTCATGCACTATGTGACACTGGTTCATCAGTCAGCATCTTACCAAAGGTCATGGCAGACCATCTGGGTCTGAAAGTAGAGCCTTCACCAGAGATCTTTACATTTGTGGATTGCACTCAGAAAAATTCTGGAGGCTTTATCAGAGACCTGGAAGTACAGATTGGTAATGCTATTATCCCTGTGGATTTTCATGTCCTAGACATCAAGCTAAATTGGAACTCTTCCGTCTTACTTGGAAGAGCATTTATGGCTACAGTAGGACCTATATGTGACATGAACACCAACAGGATGTGCTTGACTATGATAGATCCAGATATCCACTACGACCTTGTCAAACTTGGCAAACTACCAGCCAAAACTGTGGTAAAAGAAGATGATCTTGGTATCATTGCAGTTTGTCATTGTGAAGTCGAGTACGAGACAGAGTACTCGAGATCGATCGACAGCACCATAACATCATCGATCGACACCAGCAAGTCAGAGGAGATCGACACCAACCATGGATTATCGATCGACAGAAGCACACCAGATGATGAACTCGATCTACCAGATCATTGGTACCCAAATTTCGCCATCCCACCCAACAGAAAAGCAGATGATACTCAGTAAGGAGTTGGGCAGATAGCGGATTTCATGAAAGTTTTGCAGTAGATATAGCCATATCTTCCCACAATGAATAATATGATGAAGATTATTGGGAAGAGAGAGCTTGGGAAAATTACACGGAGAATGACAGATTTGCAAATCGTTTCCCCAAATCGATCGACATCCAGCGTCCACCATCGATCGATTATCTACTTCATTCAGTAAAACAACATCGTCCATCGATCGACATCGCCAGCATCACATCGATCGATATTGACCCGACGACTTAAAGGAAAAATCGAAATTTCACCGATTAGGACAACATATGGGTATATAAGGTTGACAACACCAGCCACGAAAATTCAAACCTCAACAACCTTTACCCAGCAACCTCCAGCAATTTAACAACTTATCAAGGAGGACTGCAACACCAAGAACAATCGATCCAACCATGCAGCTAGACGATCACCATCGATCGCCACCACCACTGCACCATCGATCGATGCCCTAACCAGAGCTCAATCTCGATTTCATGATCCATATGATATCAGGAATGTTTCACTAACACCTGATGAATTTGGTATTTTCAGGGACACAGATGGCTTTGCAAGAGCAATGGATGGAAGAGTTCTGCACATAACCAGAGAGGACATAGCAGACATCCTTCAAGTTGCCAATGGACCAGAGAACCTGTTCACACAGCAACGTGGCCATCCAGACATCCTAGCTCACGTCCAGGACAACCACCACGTCACCATGGGAGAGGATACAGTTCCTCAAAGTTTCGGTCAACCTAGGAGTTCACCATCGATCGATATCGATCACCATCGATCGACGGCGGTATCCCAGATCGATCGACAGAGCAAGAGTCAGATCGCCCGACAGACGTTTGGAGTTTGGACGACGTGCCTTTAATACCGATGGATCCAGAAGATTCAAATGGGAAGCAAAGGATGAATTTGGTGTCCACAGAGATGAGTTTGGACATGCTAGTGGAGTTGATGGTGAAATCATCCCTGTTACCAAGGAGCACATAAGGAGAATCCTGGAGAGAGCATCTCTTTTTCACAAAGGTTGCTTACGCCTTCCAGAACACACACGCCCTTACCATGCATACAGACCACCACCAGTACCCTACAGTAGAGAGGAGATAGATGATATGGTGACTGATGTATGGAGAGCTCATGCACACCTTGAGGCAGACTTTCGCACATTGGTGGAAGATACTTTCCAACTTTGGATATCAGCTATAAAGATTTCCAAAGTGACATGGCTGAGATAAGAATGGAGATTGGGAACATATTGACCATGCTTGAGAAAGAAGCTACGCCACCAATATCGATCGACACAGCACCTGCACACATCGATCGACATCGGCAAGACTACATCCAAGGACCAACCAGAATGTTCATCACCTAAGAAAGATGAATGGGAGATTGCTTACATCAATACACGGATTGGAAACGTCTACAGACCTCTCAACAACAATGTCGAATGGTTAAGCAAGAGGATCGATCTTCTACAAAAAGAGTTGGAGTCAATTCGCAAGAAAGAACATACTCAGAATGCTACTTTCCCGTCGATCGACACACAGTCTTCACCATCGATCGACACAATGTTCGCAGAAATGGAGGATAGGATGAAAGCATACGAGGAAAGGCACGATCACTTTAGTTCACCTATATATCATGCGATACCTGGATACACTGTCACAACAGTTGAATGAGTTGCAACAAGACATTGGCACATTTCAAGATCATATCCGTCTTTGTGACAGAAACGCGACATCGATCGATAGGCATAGACCCGTATCGATCGACATCGAGCCACCACCAGCGAAGAGAGCATGCACAGCAGCAGAAGTTGATCAGATCAAACATGAGCTATACGAAGCTATGAATGCTATGGAGAGGAGACTCAACGGGAACTGTGATGACATTGACGCTACTGTAAACGAACGAGTGAACAGCCTATGCAGAACAACTCGCCAAATGAAGAGTGATATTTGTGCTCTGCAGTACCAAGACAACCCTCAGAATCGATCAACACAGTTGACATTGGATCGACCGACATAACGCCCAGCGAAACGACCGACGCATGTCTAGTAGCATCGATCGACACCGAGTCTTTGGCAGACCGAGATCAGCAGATTCATGACCAGAACGGCACATCACTAAATGAAGAACTGTCAGAGCATTCAACATTTGATTTCTATCAACATCAGTTCGACATGGAGGATCTAGACAGAAGGCTACAAGTCATCAAAGCAGATTTAGTAAAGATACATCATGGATGGACAAGATCAGATGATGCCACAAGAAGTTTCACTGCTACTGAGTCCAAAGATGAAGGAGTCGTTTGCCCACCAGCAAACAACTGCTCCTGCACCAACTGAGTCACACACCCACCAAAGTCAAGCTAAATGACTATAACAAAGCGCTGAGTGGGAGGCAACACTTTATTGGGTTTTATTTTATTTTTAAGTTATTTTTACATTTTTACTTTTATTTTTCGCATTTGATTTTTGCAGTTTTTAAAGATCCAAGTAGAATGATGATTCCGTCGACCGACACGTACCATTCACATCGCTCGACACCACACGACCATCACTAACGATTGACGTACACCCCTACAAATCGATCGACACCATGTCGGTCAGGTTTAGTCGTTCTATCTTGTTATATTTAGTTTTTATTTATTTATTTACCTCACTCCGGCTGTGTTACACTGGACAGTGTAATTTAAGTCTGGGGGGGGGAGTTTACTAATATGTGTGTTTTATTTTGGTTTTTATTAAAATGTTTTCAAAATATTTTTCACATAAGTATTAAACAGGAACATTGATATAGATTCATATTTGATTGTCTGACCACTCTTTAGCACCATTCTAGATTTACTGATTGCAGATAGTACTAAAGATGCTAAAGTAGATCAACCTGTCACCTACGTACACTAGCTGAGATTGTTTGAAGGAACCAAAGCTGACCTCCAACACTAATACTGACTTTATTTGCTTGGAAATCACTGGATCGGAATCCTCTTACAGGTCTCGAAGGTAAAAAGTCTGTGTGTTTCTGGTTCCCTTCCTTCTCTCTCTTCGGCATCTCAGAGATCTAAGTTTTATGTTATAAAAGATTGAAATGATTTCTTGAGAGGCAGAGGGGTAGGAGTGTCTCCTGCGACCCCAGTATTCTAAATCTTAGGAATGATCACACATTGTGGAAACGAGGGATAGGTAAATTACCTGAGACCCCAGTATTCGCTACACTTTGTCAAAAATGTATGAGTTACAAATACAAATGTCAATGAGATAGACTAGATGACATTTCTGGCATCGAAACCTATTGAAATTGAAACTAATAAGAGATTCAGAGAAGAGAGATGAGGGGATAAAGGGACCAGAGAAGACTACCTGTGTGTTCAGATACTTATTTGAGTTGAATCCATGTGTCCTTTGATCGATACTCCCAAGATAAAGCCTGCAATTTTATTTTATGTTAAGAAATGAGGTTAGTAGAGGGGAATGTCAGATAAGATTTGCTAAGTTGTTGACTAGATGAATTTGGTTGCTAAGCTAGGATAAGGCATAATGAACTTCTATGATTAGGATGTTTAGATATGAATTGCAAACCCATAGATTGATGACTTCAATATTTTTGAATCTTTGAGTTCCTACTGTTTCAAACCTTTTCCAAAGACTACTGTTTTTGCTTGAGGACAAGCAAAGGAGTAAGTCTGGGGGAGTTGATATACCATGGATTTTACCCGTTTTCTACCATGGTATACTAGTATTTTATTATATAACTAATGAGTTTTCTAGCCTATTAGGTATGTTTTCAGGTTCAGGAGCGTTTCGTGATAAAGTGATGTTTTGGAGCATTTTGGAGTACAAGAGATAATACACCCGAGTTGACCATTCTAGACCAAGTCGGAAGTCAACATTGTGATAAGAATCGATCGATACTCATCCTGAGTTGTCGATCGATGTAGCTGAGAAGATCCGCGTACTAGAAGATTATAATCGATCGATACACATCTAGTGTTGTCGATCGATATCGAGGACGAAATGGTTTAACCGAACACTTCACCAAGACTTCACCAAATTACGAGATTGCCCCTGACGAGTTTTTAACCTAATGGAAATGCTTAAATATTCCTGCTAAGTGTTTTTGACGGCAAGCTCTTAAAGAGTCTAAGAAAAGCAAGTCTTGAGAGGCAAAGCAGAGAGTGTGAGAGAGAGACTAGAGTTTTACATGTTTTGATAGATTTGTGAACTCCATTTGTTATTCTACTTTCATCTATCTATGCAATTCTTTCATCTATCTATGTTATGAATTGCTTAGCTATGTCTGAGTAGTCTACTTGTTAGATCTAGGGTTTAAATAGGTTTGTGGGATTAGCCCCAAACTATAATTGCTAAGTTGTGATATTCATCAAATAGATTGCACCCTAAGCTTGTTCTAGAGTAGCTAACTAGAGCATAGATCACTAGGATCTTTGATATCTTGAATTTCTGTTTGAACTAGTATCTCCTTGAAGAAGAGCTAACCGCCCTCCTTGAGATCTAGTGTTCATTATCGGCTCGCGCCTAGGCATATCTAGAAGCCGTCGATCGATATCCTGACAGGTGAATCGATCGCCGAGCGAAAGGTGTATCGCTCGATATCTCTAAAGGATATCGATAGACTCTTTTTCTGTGTAAACATACGACAGTTGAGGCCAGAGATCTAGATTATTTAACCAGTGAGACATCACTGAGAGTTAAGCGACTGAGTTCTATAGTATCATGCAAGCAACTTGTTAGGCATTTATATATATTGTAATCTCCATTCCTGAATAAAAGCCCTAAGTCTAGCACTCTTCATTTTATTAAAACACCCATCATATTGTTAGTTAGAGCAACTACCTTGCTCATTTTAGGAATTGTTATTTACATTTTCATCATTAAAACCAACTTCACCTAGGATTGATTAATTGATTAGATTTAATTGGTTCCCTAGCTCCTCGTGATTCGATCCCTAAGTACTACAACTGTATGTGGGAACCGAAATTCGCACTGTCGATTTTGATTAAGTAAAACGGAGGAAAGCTAAGTAAACCTAACTTTCCCTGAAGGTCCGGATTCTCTGCGACAACCAACGACAAGTGATCAAATAAATGCGGAAAGGTTTTATTAAGAGTTGAGACTGGACCTTAAGGAAGGCTGCCTACGTACCCCTTTCGAGGATCAAGTCGGACGTAGTTCAGTTGGAGTTGTTTGAACAAGAGATCGAACTGCCTGGCGGAGTTCGTCTAGTACGAGCGTTAGTCATAGAAACGGACATGTCGAGAATAATGCCTAGGGTTTCTATGTGCGGAACTCTAAGTACAACAAGGGTTTTGTTAAGAGTTGGGACTGGACCTTGAGAAATTCTGCCTACGTACCCTTTTCGAGGATCAAGTCGGACGTAGTTCAGTTAGAAAGATTTGAACAAGAGATCGAACTGCCTCGGCGGAGTTCGTCTAGTATGAGCGTTGGACATTGAAACAGGCATGTCGAGATTAATGCCTAGGGTTTCTATGTGCGGAACTCTAAGTAAGCTTAAACGTTGGATCTTTCCGAGAGGAGTAAAGATATGCTAACGTGACGGAAGTAGGACAGGGGCGGCCGGACGTTCTAGGTCCTGCCTTGCTAGTCTGGCCACCTAAGTCCTACATTCTCTAAGCTAGCAGGAATTCTCTAAGTCTAAATCTCGGATCTGCCCTAATTTTCGGATTTTCTCTCTCTCTTCATGATTTTTTGCTCTCCTCTTCTTCCTCTCCCAAAGCTCCTTTATATACTCCTTCTTATGACGGTTTATTCTCCTTCTGGGCCGCAAGGCGGGCTTCTTTCCATTTTCGTCGGCCTCCACGTTTATCGGGAAACTTGACATTTATCTTCGGGAAACTTGACATTTATCCTTCCGTCGATTTAGCATTCATCTTGTTACGTAAAGATAAACGTAAATCGTCGTATCTATCTCAGATAATCGTAGGCAGACTGTCCGATCGCGTTTGGTCCCTTTCGGGCCGTCTCTAGGACTTCTGTTGTTTTCTACGATTTCTTTGGAAGTTCTTCGTTCGTTCGTAGAGTTGAGACGAGTGGTGTCTTAAGATGACCATCGCTGTTTCGTACGAAGAATCTAAGATCTTCCTTCCCGTCGATATCTTACGAGTTTCCGAAATGTTTCCGACGGTCTTAGATTGGAGTAAGAACCGGAGTTTCGTACGCGGAATCTCGATGATTCGTCCTGCGAGGACTTCGGAAAGACTCGAAGTACAGACTTCTGATTGCCGGGGACTGGGATTCGTGTACCGAAAATTGTTGTCCGAAGACCCGAGCCAGCACGGGGCTAGCCGCCCGGCGGCCACGGCCAGCACGGCGCTAGCCGCCGGCGGCCACGGCCAGCACGGGGCTAGCCGCCCGGCGGCCACGGCCAGCACGGGCGCTAGCCGCCGGCGGCCACGGCCAGCACGGGGCTAGCCGCCCCGGCGGCCACGGCCAGCACGGGGTAGCAGCCCGGCGGCCACGGCCAGCCGGGCGCTAGCCGCCGGCGGCCACGGCCAGCACGGGGCTTAGCTGCCCGGCGGCCACGGCCAGCACGGGCGCTAGCCGCCGGCGGCCACGGCCAGCACGGGGGCTAGCCGCCCGGCGGACAGGACCAGCACGTGCGTCTCGACGAGGGGCTTCGATTCTATATCTTGATCGTTTTTCTGAGTCCTCACGGTTTGAGAGAACGGGCTCTTCGAAGTTTTCCGGCGGCCAAGACCAGCACTGGCGCTAGCCCCCGGCGGTCAGGACCAGCACGGGCGCTAGCCGCCGCCGGCCAGGACCAGCACGTGCGTCTCGACGAGGGCTTCGATTTGATATCTCGATCGTTCTCTGGGTCCCCACGGTTTGACAGAACGGGTTCTTTTGAAGTTTCCCGGCGGCCGAACCAGCACGGGGGCCTATCCAACTTAGATCACTTCCCGTTTCTTCCTTATACTTTCGTATGACAAATAGACTTAGCCGTTGATTTCGAGATAACCGTTTTTGACCCCAACAGTTAGCCCCCAGCATGCAGATGCGGGGACGATCTTGCGGGCGGAAGATTATGAGTTGAAAATCGAAATTTTTGGCTAAGAGTATTTCATTGCGGAAATCCACATCACCTTTGATTGGCGATCTTGAACGTGACGTCGGAAGACCGTGAGTTCGTTGCTCAACTTCGACTCGATTCTTGCTTGGTCTGAAATCCGTGTGCACCCTTGTCCTGCATTCGGAGGGTTCGGAGGACCAGGACCACGCAGTCAAGGATCGCGAAGCCGGCGCATATGAGACATGCAGTGGTGGTGCGACCAATGGAGGCGACGGTGAGACCGTTCCTACTTTGGGTGAGTTTTGAGGATGAAGGTGATGCTCCGGGGAGCGTCTAGGTTATCAATCCTTTAGAGATTTTATTATTGATTACATTTCGGCCGTTGGTTGGCCATTATGTATGATTTCGGGACTGGCCGTTGGTGGCTTTGAGTCCCTGCCCTTTTTAGGGCGTTGTATTGAACTCGCGGTATGCATTTATAAAATATTTTGCGTTTTAGAACTTCTTTGTCGAAGTTAGAGGGGCAGGGTGTGAGTTGTCGTCTCATTCCTGCCTCCCTGACGATCACCGTATCCGTAGTTTGTACAAAGCGAGATTTTCCTGCGGTTTACGATTTACGCGAAAATTCGTGAAAACGTACAGACTTGAGTGAAGAGACAAGTTTTGGGATCTCGCGTCGTTGACGCTTTGCCTATGAGATGTTAAGATACCAGCAAGGCTGGGTTTAGGGCAAGACCTAGGTTTACTCTCAGACTGAGGCTGTGCGATGACAAATCGGCTTTCGTTTTGCCTGTTGTGATTTTAACCTGATTCGTACCGTTTTAAAATCCGCGAAGTGGTATCGGCTTATATGATTTGTCTAGGCACGAATCGAGCTACTTCCTTTACGAAGTGCTGAACCAAATTTGGATTTTTTGTATAGCGCGCTATGGGATCCTTGTCGGATGTAAAAGAGCCTACCCTTAGGTGGCTTGTCTGTTTAGGACGTTCGAGTTCGTTTGTTGTGATCAGCAACAACGAAATGATGCCGTTTTGAAGGCGTATGAATTTGTTATCGAAAAATGTTTATCCGAGCACGAAGCGACGTCTCGCAGTGCTGTGATTTTATTTTTCTCATGCCATAAGAGGATTATGGGCTTTCGCTTATGATTGATTTATACTTTCGTCAAGTGTTAAGGATAGAATCCGAGTAGTCACTTCGGATTGTGATTTTGTCGCTTGGTCCGTATGCTACTTTTTAGCGAGCGATTTTAGGTGTAAGCGATGAGAGACATGTGTCTGGATGTGATAATCGTTTTATGGATACTGGATCCGTTGTCGCAGCCGTTTAGTAGTTGGCGAATTGTGTTGAGGATTTAGGACCGAAGGGTCGCGTAAATTTTACCAGGGGGGAAGCGTCTAACTTCACTATGTTTCGTGAAGTGTTGGCCTTCTGAGATTTGTTTTTGTAAGAATGACTCGTATAGCTCTAGGAGCTTTGCTACGAGCATTTCTTTTCGTGCCGCGTTTTATGGGGCGTATAGAACTTAATCGATTTGATGATAAGTTTAAGATTTTCCGTTTAACCATTTGGTTGTTAGGATCTAGTTTCGTTATCGTATGATTTCCGATTTGGGTTATACGACAAACTGCTTGCATAATATCCGTTTGACGTTTTACGACAAATCGTGGATTGTCTTTTTTTGGCGAAAGTTGCTTCGGGTTACTCATGAAGTTTTACCGAAGGTTATTTCGTTAATTTTGTAGCTCACCGTCGAGCCATTAGTCTCACGGAAGCGGAATGAGTATGCCAAGAATGCGCGACGATCGTTTCTCGGATTTTCGAGAGATTAGATCGGTTTGCGTGTTCTGCCTAGGCAGTCAAGAAACAATAGAACAAAACTGGAAGAAAATGCCTAAGACTTAGCTTGCTAGACTTTCCACCTAGGTTCTAAGTTCCCTAAATTTTACGGCAGTTTACAAGACGTTCCCATTCCTTTCCTATGATAAAATTTCCTAAGTCGGACGTACCTTAGTCTCATTGATTACTCGAGATTGCCTCATGTCCGTTCCTCTTTATCTTCTAACGTTTTATTGTCAAAGGTCTTCGCCTAAGTTCATATCCTCGTTTCTTCGTACTGTTGGTTAAATCGACCATGTACCCGAAGGAATAGTGCAGAATCGTTGAAGCAAAGGGAGGAGAAGTAGGCGAAACTCGAAGAAGGCTAAGGTGGGCGGACAAGCGAAAATGATTGGCAAGACGTCACTTGAGTGAGGCTTGATATTTCGTCAAGCTATGAGTGAACTGGTCAGGTCAAGAAGCTTATGATATTGTTTTTCTTTACAAATGATATTTCGTAAAATATTGCCGAGCTTTTACTTTACGAGAGTTTTTCAACAAAATGTTGTCGAGTTAATTTTACGGAAACTGTTTCGTAAAATGTTGTCGAGTTTAATCGCGCAGAAGCTGTCTCGTGAAGTATTGTCTAGGATTATTTTACGAAAGGTGCAAAGTATTGGATTGGACTATCGTCGGAATAGTTTTGCGAGGATTTTCCGCGTTCGCCGAACAGTTCCCGGGGGCGCCTAGAGCAGGAGTCTGCGTCTAGCCGCCCGGGGGCGCCTAGAGCGGGACGCTGTGTCTAGCCGCCCGGGACCGTGCTCCTCGTGTCACTTGTGCGTTTTCTCGATCAACACTCGGTCTCTCAAGGTTTTTTGATTAACACTTGGTTTCTCAAGGTTCTTGATTAACACTTGGTTTTTCCGAGGACTTTCAGGTATCGATTTCATCTTGATCGATCTTGACCCCCAGCAAGAAGTCGTTTCCTAGAACGTTGTTGACCTTTTATTTTACGAGAGTTATTTCACAAAATGTTGTCGAGTTAATTTTACGGAAACTGTTTTGTAAAATGTTGTCGAGTTTAATCATGCAAAAGCTGTCTCGTGAAATATTTTCGAGAATTTATTTTACGAAAGGTGTTCCGTAAAATGTTATCGAACTTTAGCATTAGAAACGCTGATTTTCGTCGGCCTCCATACTTATCGGGAAACTTGACATTGATCTTCGGGAAACTTGACATTTATCCTTCCGGAAATTTAACATTTATCTTGTTACGTAAAGATAAATGTAAATCGTCGTGTCTATCTTAGATAATCGTAAACGGACTGTCCGATCACGTTTGGTCCCTTTCGGGCCGTCTCTAGGACTTCCGTTGTTTTCTACGATTTCTTTGGAAGTTCTTCATTCGTTCGTAGAGTTGAGATGAGTGGTGTCTTAAGATAACCATCGCTGTTTCGTACGAAGAATTTAAGATCTTCCTTCCCGTTGATATCTTACGAGTTTCCGAAGTGTTTCCGACGGTCTTAGTTTGGAGTAAGAACCGGAGTCTCGTACGCAGAATCTCAATGATTCGTCCTGCGAGGACTTTGGAAAATACTCGAAGTACAGATTTCTGACGGCCGGGGCCTGGGACTTGTGTACCGGAGATTGTTGTCCGAAGACCCGAGCCAGCACGGGGCTAGCCGCCCGGCGGCCACGGCCAGCACGGGCGCTAGCCGCCGGCGGCTACGGCCAGCACGGGGCTAGCCGCCCGGCGGCCACGGCCAGCACGGGGCTAGCCGCCCGGCGGCCACGGCCAGTACGGGCGCTAGCCGCCGGCGGCCACGGCCAGCACGGGGCTAGCAGCCCGGCGGCCACGGCCAGCACGGGCGCTAGCCGCCCGGCGGCTACGGCCAAGGCCGGGGTCGGCTGCTCGGTTCCTTTGGTTTACGAGTGTTCGTGTTCGTTATGTTGATGTCGATTCCCGGCATATCTTCCGCAGCCCAAGCGAACGTGTTAAGGTTCTTCTTGAGACATGCGATGAGTTCTGCTTTCAACGGATCGCGGAGATTGGCTCCAATCTCCACGCACCGCTCTGGGTTTGTCTCGTCGAGGCAGACCGAAATTACTGGTTCGCAAGTGGGCTCACGTTTCCCTTCTAAGGCTTCAGCTCTTTGCGATTGCCAGAAGATTTCTGGAGGGTCCTGCGATGCTGGTTCGTGGGTTGCTTGCTTTTTTGGGTTAGTTTCGGGCTCAGAGTTTTTTCGTTTTAACCCAGCGGCCAAGCAGACTTGCGGCGCTTTACGATCTCCTTGTATTGTTTCTACTCCGAAGAGGGTCGGAAATTTGAGGCACAGATGGAAAGTCGAGGGGATTGCTCGCATGGAGTTTAACCACGGAGTCCCGACGATCGCGTTATATGCTGCTGGACCGTCGACTACCAAAATTCCACCGTCTTCGTGACGCTCCCGGCTCTGACCGAGAGATCGACCGAGCCGAGGGTCATTGTGATGTTTCCTGAGAGTCCGATTATCGGATTGGGATCGTCCGTGATAGCGTTTAGGTCGATTCCCATCCTCTCGAGGGTGTTTTTATATATAATATTTGTCGAGCATCCGGTGTCGACCAATATTCTCGCTACGTCGATGTCCTGGATCGTTAGTCTGATAACGAGGAGTTCGTCGTGAGGTTTGGCTTGACCAGCCGTTGCTCTATCCCCGAATGACGCGATGTTGTGGACAGGTGATGTGGCCATGCTGTTGTTACCAATCGTAGGTTTTTGAGTAAGAGAATCCGACCTACCCTCCTTCTAGCGCCAAACTGTGGGAACCGAAATTCGCACTGACGATTTTGATTAAGTAAAACGGAGGAAAGCTAAGTAAACCTAACTTTCCCTGAAGGTCTGGATTCTCTGCGACAACCAACGACAAGTGATCAAATAAATGCGGAAAGGTTTTATTAAGAGTTGAGACTGGACCTTAAGGAATGCTGCCTACGTACCCCTTTCGAGGATCAAGTCGGACGTAGTTCAGTTGTAGTTGTTTGAACAAGAGATCGAACTGCCTGGCGGAGTTCGTCTAGTACGAGCGTTAGTCATAGAAACGGACATGTCGAGAATAATGCCTAGGGTTTCTATGTGCGGAACTCTAAGTACAACAAGGGTTTTGTTAAGAGTTGGGACTGGACCTTGAGAAAGGCTGCCTACGTACCCTTTTCGAGGATCAAGTCAGACGTAGTTCAGTTAGAAAGATTTGAACAAGAGATCGAACTGCCTCGGCGGAGTTCGTCTAGTATGAGCGTTGGACATTGAAACAGGCATGTCGAGATTAATGCCTAGGGTTTCTATGTGCGGAACTCTAAGTAAAGCTTAAACGTTGGATCTTTCCGAGAGGAGTAGAGATATGCTAACGTGACGGAAGTAGGACAGGGGCGGCCGGACGTTCTAGGTCCTGCCTTGCTAGTCTGGCCACCTAAGTCCTACATTCTCTAAGCTAGCAGGAATTCTCTAAGTCTAAATCTCGGATCTGCCCTAATTTTCGGATTTTCTCTCTCTCTTCATGATTTTTTGCTCTCCTCTTCTTCCTCTCCCAAGCTCCTTTATATACTCCTTCTTATGACGGTCTATTCTCCTTCTGGGCCGCAAGGCGGGCTTCTTTCCATTTTCGTCGGCCTCCACGTTTATCGGGAAACTTGACATTTATCTTCGGGAAACTTGACATTTATCCTTCCGTCGATTTAGCATCATCTTGTTACGTAAAGATAAACGTAAATCGTCGTATCTATCTCAGATAATCGTAGGCAGACTGTCCGATCGCGTTTGGTCCCTTTCGGGCCGTCTCTAGGACTTCTGTTGTTTTCTACGATTTCTTTGGAAGTTCTTCGTTCGTTCGTAGAGTTGAGACGAGTGGTGTCTTAAGATGACCATCGCTGTTTCGTACGAAGAATCTAAGATCTTCCTTCCCGTCGATATCTTACGAGTTTCTGAAATGTTTCCGACGGTCTTAGATTGGAGTAAGAACCGGAGTTTCGTACGCGGAATCTCGATGATTCGTCCTGCGAGGACTTCGGAAAGACTCGAAGTACAGACTTCTGATTGCCGGGGACTGGGATTCGTGTACCGAAAATTGTTGTCCGAAGACCCGAGCCAGCACGGGGCTAGCCGCCCGGCGGCCACGGCCAGCACGGGCGCTAGCCGCCGGCGGCCACGGCCAGCACGGGGCTAGCCGCCCGGCGGCCACGGCCAGCACGGGCGCTAGCCGCCGGCGGCCACGGCCAGCACGGGGCTAGCCGCCCGGCGGCCACGGCCAGCACGGGGCTAGCAGCCCGGCGGCCACGGCCAGCACGGGTGCTAGCCGCCGGCGGCCACGGCCAGCACGGGGCTAGCCGCCCGGCGGCCACGGCCAGCACGGGTTCTAGCCGCCGGCGGCCACGGCCAGCACGGGGGCTAGCCGCCCGGCGGACAGGACCAGCACGTGCGTCTCGACGAGGGCTTCGATTCGATATCTTGATCGTTTTCTGAGTCCTCACGGTTTGAGAGAACGGGTTCTTCGAAGTTTTCCGGCGGCCAAGACCAGCACTGGCGCTAGCCGCCCGGCGGTCAGGACCAGCACGGGCGCTAGCCGCCGGCGGCCAGGACCAGCACGTGCGTCTCGACGAGGGCTTCGATTTGATATCTCGATCGTTCTCTGGGTCCCCACGGTTTGAGAGAACGGGTTCTTTGAAGTTTCCCGGCGGCCGAACCAGCACGGGGGCTTATCCAAACTTAGATCACTTCCCGTTTCTTCCTTATACTTTCGTATGACAAATAGACTTAGCCGTTGATTTCGAGATAACCGTTTTTGACCCCAACACTGTACCTCTTATTTGAGAGAGTAAGCTCTACTGGATAATTTGAGCACTATCAATTTCCTAAAAAACGGAGCTGCAATATTCGAACCGATGTATAGGAATACTATATAAGGGATACTCTCAAAATTTTCAGCAGATAAAAACCTAACAGACTGTAGAATTCTAAAAAATTGGTGTGATGGCTGGGCCTTTTGACCAAGTTATTCTCTTGAAACCTTCGAAAACACCGTGGAAAATTAGATTTAAAATCATTCGTCTATGGAGACAGTACTCCGTACGAGGTATTGAGAGTATTGAGATGGTGTTACTCGATGCAAATGTAAGTATATTGTCTCTGAGTTTTTATTGCTTACATAATGAAACGGTTAGGCAGAAATGTGTTAATATGTTTATAATTTGTTGATTTTTTAGGGTGATAAAATTCATGCGACTTTTAAAAGGGACTTGGTTCCTCGGTTTGGAGCATACCTCGAAGAAGGCAATACAAAGATTATGATTAACTTTTCAGTTTCACGATCATTTAGATCATATCATACAACAAAACATCCTTATAAAATTGAGTTCGTAACCAGGACACGCATTCATTTTTGTGATTATTTGTCATTCAGATTGACATGTTTACGGCCTGTCAATTTTTGGGAAATTTTGGATGGTAGACAAAGTCCTGAATATCTGGTTGGTACGTCCTCATAATATAGTTTTCTGCTTATATCGTTGGATTCCTATTTAATGAGTCAGTATGTAAATCTTACTTTCAACTGATTATGTAGATATCATCGGTCAGGTTGTGAAGGTTAGTTATCTCGATATCGTGTCTCTTAATGGAAAGGACTCTGAAGATATTTCATTTGAGTTAAGAAATGAAGAGTAAGTTATACCTTTTTCGCCCGTTTACTTTAATATATATTTGTGTAGAATACCAACTATATGTATTTTTATATAATTACCACCAATGTTATTTAAATTTTTTTTCCTCAGAAATGTTAACTTCCAGTGGTTGTATGGGGAATGGTTGCACTGGAATTAGGCGAATCTTTTCATCTTCTTATTGATAAAACTCTAATTTGTGTAATGAGGTTTGGGAAGATCAAAGTATGGCAAGGTACACGTGTGAATTTTTCTCTATATCATATTTCTTTAATCGAAATTAATGTTAAATTATTTTACATTTGACGCTTTATTTTGAACAGATGAGCGAAGTGTATGCAATGCATACAATGTGTCCTCTATTGCCCTTAATCCCTCTATGAATGACGTAGAAAATTTCATAGCATTGTAAGTTTGTATAGTGTAAATAGAGATCACATCCTGTATCGGCTCTGATAAACTATGGTGCATCTTTTTATTGTTCAGGTTACCCAAAGTTAATATGTCAATGGCATTCAGGTTACCCAAAGTTAATATGACAATGTAGCTTCTTGGTGCAGTGTCGGTTCTTTCTCTTACATCTTCTCAGTTATTTCGTCAATTCTAGGTCGCTTGTTGTTATCTGATAAACTATGGTGCATTGTGTACAATGTGTAAGACCCGATCCTGGATCCCAAGACCCAACTGATCCGCGGCCTTAACCTAAACATCTAAGTGCAATTGGCCGGTTTATGTCCAAATAATTCTAAGTCATTTTCAAGCGATCTGAGGTTCATATACCATTCATAAGCAATGCGGAAGCTAAGATAAACATTCATTTTATTAATATAAACCATGTGATCCATACAATGTAGTAATATCAATCAGTTTGCACAAGGCTATCATAAGTTCCATACTATCTAAACACACATCACACATCCATCCTTGGCTTGAGTCTTCACAGCTCCTTGGCTTTCCCACGATCCTGACCAGATCCTGCAATCATATAAATCCCATCAAATACACAATCAAACCGATATCCTAGCAACAAGTCTAGCAATGCATGGTTAAGTCCCTTAGAACTAGTTTCTGTCCCAAACCTTGACCCACTCGGATAGGTCTCTAAAAATTATGCAAACACCATGATAAATCATGATAATTCACAACTAAGAGAATGGTCAAGTCAGAATCCACAGAACAGGTCCGGATCATACCGATCTCACCCTAGACCCGCCCCCATGGTCATAACCTACCACCTCTAAATCAATGATATAAAATTATCCTTTCATCATGATAATTCATGATAAATCCCAATTAAGAGATATATGAAGTCGGAATCCCCAAACCTCAACCGGAAGTTAGAGATCCAACCTTACATGCCCAACCAAGGCCATGGAGAGATTACACTGACCAATCCATGCCCTGAGGGTCCGACCATGAGTTTAAACCCACGGACAACATCAATATATATTATAAAAGAGATAGAATGGAAGAGAAGGGAGAACGGATGCAACCAACATCACTTGGTCCATGCGGACCATCCATCCGGACCCATGGATCATGGCGATGGTAAATGGTTAGCATCACTAACCTTAGGAGTGGCCGACGATGGGTTCTGATCCTTCCCACTAGCCTTCTCGGTTCCTCTTGTATCCATCTTCACACGGTTCCTTCCCACAACACTTCCTTGGTCGCCGGTCAAGAACAATTCACCACCACACTCACACGGCCAAACAAGCAAACCGCCGGTCTCTTTCTCTCTTGGATTCTCTGGCAATTTTGGCAGAGTTTCCCCTCTTTGTCTGATGATTAAATCGATGACCAGAGCCCTCTATTTATAGAGGAAGGGTTCGCCAACTGCTTTTGGGCGAACCGGTGCGAAGATTGGCCGAATGGGCGCATGTGGGAATCAACGCATCCCTTTGGCCCAACCGCCTCTCAACCGCCATCCCAACTGCTTCTCTTCATCGATCAGCATCAGCTAGCACTTGACCAAGTGTCTAGTTGCACCACCAGCTCACTTGGCCTCACCGGACCGCACCACCATCCCACCGGACCATAACCGCTCACGGTCCGGTCACACCATCTCAACTCCTAATACTCCTCCAAGCTGAGATGAGCTGACCACCAGTGTCACCAGCTGAGTGAGCTAACACTCCAGCTACTGGAGCTGACCAGAACTCTTGTGAGCTACTGTGAGCTCCCTCACACTTCATTCTAGCTGCCCGAGCTTGTTTCACACTTCGGCCAGCTGTCTAAACCCTTGTCCAGCTTCCTTAAGCTTGAACCTTCCTTGCCTTGGTTAAGTTTCAGCCTTCTGATACCCTTAACCCACTTCCCGGACCATGATACGCCTTGTCTTAGGTCATTAGACCTGATTTGGTGCATCTCCTCGCACCATGGTCCATCCGGCCGATCCTATCTAGGATCGGGGACATGACAAGTCTCCCCCACTTGATAGGGATTCGTCCTCGAATCCAGACCAAGTGCATCTTCACTAACATACTGATCATACCACTCAGGATACTCAGCCTTCATTCTTGCCTCGGTTTCCCAAGTGATAATGTCCTTGCCATTACTCTCCCACACTACCTTGATCATAGGTACTGTCTTCTTCCTTGTTGCCTTCTCTGCCCTATCTATGATTCGAACCGGCCTTGTCTCTAAGGTTAGGTTCTTACCAAGATCTTTGGGAATCTCAGGCAACACCACATCCTGCTCGGATAGACACTTCCTTAGTTGGGACACATGGAACACATTGTGGTATGCATCCATTGCTGATGGCAAATCCAACTTGTATGCCACTGCGCCCACTCTCTCTGTGATCCTGAATGGACCCAAGTATCTAGGATCCAGTTTCCTTCTTCCAGAAACCCTGGTCCTGCCTCTGAAGGTAATCATCTTGAGGTACACTAGGTCACCCACCTCAAACTCAAGATGCTTCCTCCTCTTGTCCGCATAGCTCTTCTGTCTATCCTGAGCTTCCTTCATCTTCTCTTTGACAAATTTGATCTTCTCTGTGGTCTCCTCCACAATCTCAGGACCAATCATGCTGCGCTCCCCCACTTGGGTCCAGCATAATGGTGTCCTGCATGGCCGCCCATACAAAGCCTCATATGGTGACATACCAATGCTTGTATGGAAGCTATTGTTGTAAGCAAACTCTACCAAAGGCAAGTGCTTCTCCCAGGTCTCTCCCCAGTCCAAAACACAAGCCCTTAGCATGTCCTCCAACGTCTGGATTGTTCTCTCTGACTGACCATCAGTCTGAGGATGATAAGCTGTGCTCATGTGCACTCTTGTGCCTAAGGCCTTTTGGAAAGCTTGCCAAAAGTAGGATGTGAACCTCGGATCTCTATCCGACACAATGCTTGCAGGTACACCATGAAATCTCTATCTCATTGATGTAAATCTGCACAATCTCATCCACACCATCCCCCTTCTTGATTGCCAAGAAGTGAGCCGACTTGGTTAGCCTATCGACCACCACCCAAACAGCATCCTTCTTGTTTCTGGTCGTAGGGAAACCAGTCACAAAATCCATGGTAATGTGATCCCACTTCCATTCTGGAATGGGTAAGCTTTGGAGTAGTCCACTGGGCACTTGGTGCTCCGCCTTGACCAATTGGCAAATGGGACACTTTGCCACCCACTCGGCCACATCAGTCTTCATGCGCACCCAATGGTAATACCTCTTCAAATCTCTGTACATCTTGTTCAGTCCAGGATGTACTGAGAACTTAGATCTATGAGCTTGCCTCATAATCTCTTCCTTGAGTTCCTTATTGTTAGGAACACTTATCCTTCCATTAACCAAGATGGTACCATTGCTTGTGGTTTGGTACTCAGTCTTGTCATTGAGAGCAACCTTTTGAAGGTTCTCATCCAGCTTCTGAGCTGCACAAATCCTGGTAAGGAGATCGGCCTGATCCACTGCCTCTAACCCCAATGGCTCATCAGCACTAGCCAGTGTGTTAAGGTTGAGTGACCGGACCATCCCTTCCAATATATCAGCCTCCTTCTCAGCTGAAACCTCAGCCCTTCTCCGGCTCAAAGCATCAGCCACTAAGTTGGCCTTCCCTGGATAGTAAGTTATGTCCAGATCATAATCTGCCACAAACTCCATCCACCTCCTTTGCCTTAAGTTCAACTCAGGCTGAGTGAAGATATACTTCAGACTCTTGTGGTCTGTAAGTATCTGAACCTTGGCCCCATAAAGATATGATCTCCAAATCTTCAGGGCAAACACCACAGCTGCCATCTCTAGATCATGTGTGGGGTAATTACCCTCATGCTTCCTCAATTGCCTTGAGGCGTATGCAATGACCTTCCCATGTTGGGTCAGTACACATCCTAGTCCAGTAATGGAGGCGTCTGTGTACACCACATATGGTTGGTCCTCCTCAGGCAGGACAAGGACTGGTGCACTAGTAAGCATGTCCTTAAGCGCAGAGAAACTTCTCTCACACTCCTCAGACCATACAAACTTAACATCCTTTCCTGTCAACTGAGTCATAGGCTGTGCCAAGCTAGCAAAGCCCTTCACAAACTTCCTGTAGTAGCCGGCCAGCCCTAAGAAGCTCCTGACTTCTGTGGCATTCTTAGGCTGAGGCCATGCCCTTATGGCCACTACCTTCTCCGGATCAACAGACACACCTTCACTTGACACAATGTGTCCAAGGAAGCCAATGCTCTTCTGCCAGAAGCTACACTTGCTTAACTTAGCAAAGAGCTGCTGCTCTCTCAACCTTCCCAGCACAGCCCGGAGATGCCTCTCATGATCCTCCTTGCTCTTGGAGTATACAAGTATGTCATCTATAAAGATGATTACAAATTCATCCAAGAAATCTCGGAAGGTACCATTCATCATCTTCATGAATGCTGCTGGTGCATTGGTCAGACCAAATGGCATAACCACAAACTCATAGTGGCCGTACCTGGTTCTGAATGCAGTCTTCTTTATATCACTTGGTTCAATTGGGATCTGATGATACCCTGAAGCCAAGTCAATCTTGGAGAACCACTTTGCTCCCTTAAGCTGATCCAACAGCTCATCTATCCGAGGCAATGGGTACTTATTCTTGATAGTAACCCTATTCAGCCCTCGATAGTCAATACACAGCCTAAAGCTACCATCCTTCTTCTTCACAAAGAGGACTGGTGCTCCCCAAGGCGACACACTAGGGCGTATGAAACCCTTATCCAACAACTCCTCTAGTTGTTTCTTTAGCTCGGCCATCTCAGCAGGAGCCATGCGGTAGGGACTTTTTGACATTGGGGCCGTCCCTGGTTCCAGTTCTATTATGAATGGGTCCGACCTATCAGGGGGAATGCCCTGTGGGGACCTAAACACATCCTCAAACTCACTGACCAGCGGAATCCCGTCCGGGTTACCACCCCCAACAACCTCCTTAGTGGTGATTGTGGCTATATAAGCCTCACAACCCCGCTCAAGCATCCTTTCCGCTTGGACTGCTGATACCACTAAGCATCCAGAGGTTGGACGAATACCTTGGAACCTGATCGGGGGTCCACACCCACTCTCAAACAGCACCCTCCCCCGGTGACAGTCTAAGGTGGCCCGATTCTTTCCAAGCCAGTCCATACCCAAGATCACCTCATGATTCTTGAGTTGGACCACAACAAGATCCACAGGCATTACCCTGTCCTGGATCACCACTGGGATATCCTTCACTCGTCCTAATGAGGGCATCAATTGGCCTCCAGCCGCACTCACTAGGCCAGGATCATCCCCTGTCCCAATCTGGAACAAACCCTTTCCGACCAAACATGGACTCACAAAACTATGTGTAGCTCCAGTGTCGAAAAGTACATGTGTTTCCACACCACCAATACTTAGGGTCCCTACAGGAAACCCAATCTAAGCATCTAATCCATTCTAGGTTCCATACCATGCATTTCTAAAAATTTAAAAGAATAAGATTAGATCATTACCAGTGATCGCCATGAAAGGCTTGGCCTCATCAGTGTCCTTAGACAACTCATAGACCCTTGGTGCAGATGTCTGGCCACGGCTTGGTTCCGGCTTGCTAACCTCAGACCTCATCCTGCCTGATCCAGCCTGAAGCTTAGGACAGTCCTTTCGGAAGTGTCCGGCCTTCCCACACTGGAAACAAGTCCTAGAGTCACCACCAGCCGCTTGACCACGACTCTGATCCGGTCCAGGACAGTCCCGGACTGAGTGGTCCATCTTGCCACACCTTGTGCAAGCTCCCATAGCTCTCCAGCACTCACCACCATGGCGCCTTCCACACTTTTGGCACTCCGGCCTTCCACCTGAGGTCTTACCCTCATCACTTGAATCTCTCTTCCTCTTCCGGTCACCAGCATGACCAGTACCACTTGCCTGACTCCTACTCTTGAGTCTGGCCTCTTCAGCAAGGTTAGTCTCCAGCATTGCCATACGCTCCACCAACTCAGAGACAGTACGGAAGGTACGGACTGAGCAGTAAGTCCGGAGTTCGACCCTAAGGCCTCTTATGAACCTGCGGACCTGAACCTTCTCATCCTCCAACTCCTTACCCACATACTTCCTGAGCCGGTTGAACTCCTCTTCATACTCCCTGACTGACCTGCGCCCTTGAGTCAAGTCCAAGAACTTGGCCTCCAAACGATCCCATGCTTCAGCTGGGAAGTACTTGTGGTTGAACTCAACCTCAAAGTCAGAGAACTTCTCAATAGAACCATTGGTGCGCTTGTCCACAGACAGCCACCAGTTGTGTGCATCTCCCTCCAGGAAGTGCACTGCTATGTCTCTTTGGTACTCCTCAGGGCACCTTGTAGACTTGAAGTTCCGGGCCAGCCTGTCCCTCCATTCATCCGCCTCCATAGGGTCAGCACTTCCAGCAAAATGCTTTGTCCCTAGGCGAGATATGTGCTCCAGCACCTTCAGGTAATCCACCTTACCAGATCTTCTAGCTGGCGGATCAAGTTCAATCACCTCATCAACTGGTGCAACTTGTCCAGCAGCTCCTGGTACCACCACCTGAACTTGTGGAGCTTGCCCCACTGATGAATTCACCAATGGAGTGATCACTTGGGTCATAGCCAGCATCTGACTACCCATGAGCCTGATTGCATCAAGCACCTCCTTCATGGTAGGTTCCACCAGCTGGTTTCCTTGGTTAGCTCCACCATTGGCTGCACCAATGCCTCGGCCGCCCTGATCACCAGCATGTGAGGACTCTCCCTCAGCCTCCATGTCATCTTGTAGCTGCCTTGCAGCTTCCTCAGCTTGCTCTTGCAGCTGCCTAGCTAGTTCAGCTTGCTCCAGCTGCTGCCTAGTTTCCTCAGCCGCCTTTTGCTGCTGTTCCACTAGACCTCCATGAACCTCAGTCGGATTGATCCGAGCCAGAGGCAATCCAGTTGTACTGTCCACGCCAAGGCTTGGATTGGGCAGCACCACACTTGGATTGGTTCCATCCGCGCCACCTTGGCCAGATGCTCCAGCTCCATCCTTAGCCCTCTTGGACTTGCTCCGACTCTTACCACCCTTAGGAGCATCAAAAACAACACACAAGATCAATGTTAGTATCACCTAACCAATGACCCAACCAAAACAGTTCCTAAGACAAAAATAAATCAAGCCCTATACTGTGAGACTCCAGCCGGATGTGTGATGATCAAACCATAACCCCCAAGTCCTAGAATCAAGCATGCTCTGATACCAACTTGTAAGACCCGAACCTGGATCCCAAGACCCAACTGATCCGCGGCCTTAACCTAAACATCTAAGTGCAATTGGCCGGTTTATGTCCAAATAATTCTAAGTCATTTTCAAGTGATCTGAGGTTCATATACCATTCATAAGCAATGCGGAAGCTAAGATAAACATTCATTTTATTAATATAAACCATGTGATCCATACAATGTAGTAATATCAATCAGTTTGCACAATAGGCTATCATAAGTTCCATACTATCTAAACACACATCACACATCCATCCTTGGCTTGAGTCTTCACAGCTCCTTGGCTTTCCCACGATCCTGACCAGATCCTGCAATCATATAAATCCCATCAAATACACAATCAAACCGATATCCTAGCAACAAGTCTAGCAATGCATGGTTAAGTCCCTTAGAACTAGTTTCTGTCCCAAACCTTGACCCACTCGGATAGGTCTCTAAAAATTATGCAAACACCATGATAAATCATGATAATTCACAACTAAGAGAATGGTCAAGTCAGAATCCACAGAACAGGTCCGGATCATACCGATCTCACCCTAGACCCGCCCCCATGGTCATAACCTACCACCTCTAAATCAATGATATAAAATTATCCTTTCATCATGATAATTCATGATAAATCCCAATTAAGAGATATATGAAGTCGGAATCCCCAAACCTCAACCGGAAGTTAGAGATCCAACCTTACATGCCCAACCAAGGCCATGGAGAGATTACACTGACCAATCCATGCCCTGAGGGTCCGACCATGAGTTTAAACCCACGGACAACATCAATATATATTATAAAAGAGATAGAATGGAAGAGAAGGGAGAACGGATGCAACCAACATCACTTGGTCCATGCGGACCATCCATCCGGACCCATGGATCATGGCGATGGTAAATGGTTAGCATCACTAACCTTAGGAGTGGCCGACGATGGGTTCTGATCCTTCCCACTAGCCTTCTCGGTTCCTCTTGTATCCATCTTCACACGGTTCCTTCCCACAACACTTCCTTGGTCGCCGGTCAAGAACAATTCACCGCCGCACTCACACGGCCAAACAAGCAAACCGCCGGTCTCTTTCTCTCTTGGATTCTCTGGCAATTTTGGCAGAGTTTCCCCTCTCTTGTCTGATGATTAAATCGATGACCAGAGCCCTCTATTTATAGAGGAAGGGTTCGCCAACTGCTTTTGGGCGAACCGGTGCGAAGATTGGCCGAATGGGCGCATGTGGGAATCAACGCATCCCTTTGGCCCAACCGCCTCTCAACCGCCATCCCAACTGCTTCTCTTCATCGATCAGCATCAGCTAGCACTTGACCAAGTGTCTAGTTGCACCACCAGCTCACTTGGCCTCACCGGACCGCACCACCATCCCACCGGACCATAACCGCTCACGGTCCGGTCATACCATCTCAACTCCTAATACTCCTCCAAGCTGAGATGAGCTGACCACCAGTGTCACCAGCTGAGTGAGCTAACACTCCAGCTACTGGAGCTGACCAGAACTCTTGTGAGCTACTGTGAGCTCCCTCACACTTCATTCTAGCTGCCCGAGCTTGTTTCACACTTCGGCCAGCTGTCTAAACCCTTGTCCAGCTTCCTTAAGCTTGAACCTTCCTTGCCTTGGTTAAGTTTCAGCCTTCTGATACCCTTAACCCACTTCCCGGACCATGATACGCCTTGTCTTAGGTCATTAGGCCTGATTTGGTGCATCTCCTCGCACCATGGTCCATCCGGCCGATCCTATCTAGGATCGGGGACATGACACAATGTGTCCTCTATTGCCCTTAATCCCTCTATGAATGACGTAGAAAATTTCATAGATTGTAAGTTTGTATAGTGTAAATAGAGATCTCATCCTGTATCGGCTCTGATAAACTATGGTGCATCTTTTTATTGTTCAGGTTACCCAAAGTTAATATGTCAACGGCATTCAGGTTACCCAATGTTAATATGACAATGTAGCTTCTTGGTGCAGTGTCGGTTCTTTCTCTTACATCTTCTCAGTTCTTTCGTCAATTCTAGGTCGCTTGTTGTTATTTGGTGTTCTTGGGTGCATATTCCTTTTATCCTGAACTTGGCTTCCTGTTGCTTGCCTTGTGTCCCAATATGGCTATCGTTAGACCATAGTCACAAATGGACCATGTTTACTATCTGAAACTTTACCAGGAAAAACTGGTAGCTACTACGGTAGATGATCTATTGGAAAATGTATCGGATGAGGATGAGTAGTTGGAAAATGAACAGGAATAAGTCACAAGCTCAAAAAATGGACCATGGTGGGGAAATGGTTCGTGGTCGGAAAATGAAAACAGTTGACCTGAGGGAAAATGAAATGGTCGACCCAACAAAGATGTAAATGGGTGACCTATGGAATGTTAAGGAAATAGAGTAGACTAAAGGATCTATATGTAAATACATAACTTACATAGTTTACCCTACTTGTAATACGGTATAAATACCTTCTACTTGTCTAATAAAGATTTATCAAGTCCTAATATCTATATGGTATCAGAGCAGGTTAATTAACCTAAGCCGCCATCCTTCTTTTTTTTTATTTTCTACGCCACTCTCTGTTTCTTCTTCTTCTACGATGTCTGGCTCCATGTCTTCCCCAGCATCCATGTCTGAAACTATCAATGTTTCCAGCACCACCACATTGCTCAACCTTAACATGACTAATGTCACAAAGCTTACAGCTTCCAATTTTCTCATGTGGAGCCGACAGGTTCACGCTCTTCTCGAAGGATACGATCTGGTCGGATATATTGACGGCTCGATGGAAATCCCACCCGCGACGGTCACCACTGATGGTGAGATCACCGTTAACCCGTCCTACACCTTGTGGAAGAGACAGGATCGTCTCATCTACTCCGCTCTTCTGGGCGCTATCACCACTCCGCTGCAGCCTCTGCTCTCGAGGACCACCACCTCCGTTGAGATTTGGACCACTCTGTCTTCGACGTATGCGAAGCCTACAAGGGGCCACATCAATCAACTGCGACAACAACTGAAGTATTGGACCAAGGGTACTAAATCTATTGATGAGTACTATCAAGGTCTCTCAACTAGATTTGATCAACTTGCTTTACTTGGGAAAGCTACTGATCTTGAGGATCAAATCGAACAGTTGTTGGAAGGCTTGCCTGAGGACTACAAGATCATTGTTGATCAGGTTGCTGCTCGTGATACTCCACCATCGATGACTGAGCTTCATGAGAAACTCATTAACCATGAGACAAAGCTTCAACTCTTGAAGCAAGCTCCATCGCCAGTACCGGTTACTGCCAATTACACAAACCATCGTGGCGCCTCCGGTCAAAACAGCAACACCAGCAATCGCAACCAGACCTCAAAACGCGGTGGCTATCGTGGCAATCAACCATGGCAGCAGCAACAGTTCCCGCAGCAGAGTGCAGGGCGCGGTGGCTATCAAGGCAAATGCCAACTTTGTGGTGTTTTCGGACACAGCGCTCGTAGGTGTGCTCAGCTAGCTCCCCACGGTGCCTCCTTCTCTCAACCAGCAACGGCGCAAACTCCATGGCAACCCCGCGCGAACGTTGCTCAGGCCAACGCCTACAACCCCAATCAGTGGATCCTTGACAGCGGTGCTACGCACCATATGACGTCTGACCTAAGCAACCTTGCTTTACATCAACCGTACAACGGTGGTGATGCGGTTGCTATCGCTGACGGCTCAGGTCTTGCTATAACTCACACTGGTTCTACACTTTTGCATACGCCTACTAAGTCGCTTGCACTTAACAACATTTTATGTGTTCCAAATGTTCATAAGCATCTTGTATCTGTTTATCGGCTTTGCAATGCTAATCGTGTTTCGGTGGAATTCTTTCCTGCTCATTTTCAGGTGAAGGATCTCAACACGGGGGTCCGGTTGCTTCAAGGTCGCACGAGGAATGAGCTGTATGAGTGGCCCTGGTCGTCCCTGAACCCCACAGCAAACCTTGCCTCTTACCCAGATACAAAAGCTACCCTAAACCAATGGCATAGACGACTCGGCCACCCTTCCTTTTCTATTCTGAAATCTGTTGTTGCTCAATTTTCTTTACCTTGTTTTTCAAACTCTTCAAGTACTTCTCCTTGCAATGAGTGCTTACTTAATAAAACACACAAGCTTCCTTTTCATGATAGCACTATTCGATCAACCCAACCCCTTCAATACATTTTTAGTGATGTGTGGCAATCACCAATCCTCTCTTCTTAAAACTACAAATACTACCTTGTATTGGTTGATCACTTCACTCGTTATACCTGGCTCTATCCTTTAACAGCCAAATCTCAAGTCAAAGAAATTTTTTCTTCCTTCAAACCTCTTGTCGAAAACAGATTTCAAACCAAAATTCAAACCCTCTACTCTGATAATGGGGGCGAATTTATTGCCTTGAGATCATTTCTTGCGACTCATGGCATCAGCCATCTCACAACCCCACCTCACACTCCTGAGCTTAATGGTCTATCCGAGAGGAAACACCGTCACGTCGTTGAAACCGGCCTCTCACTTCTCTCCTCCGCAAACCTACCCTTAACCTTTTGGCCTCAAGCCTTTGCAACAGCAGTTTTTCTCATTAACCGAATGCCCACTCCAGTTATCCAAAACCAATCCCCGTATCAAAAGCTGTTTCAAACATCTCCTAACTATCATAAACTCCGCACCTTTGGCTGTTTGTGTTATCCCTGGTTACGACCCTACGCTCCAAATAAGCTTGAACTTCGCTCTATGCCTTGTGTGTTCATTGGATACTCTCTTACTCAGAGTGGTTATCTTTGTCTTGAACCTGTTTCTGGCCGTGTCTACGTCTCACGACACGTTCGCTTTAACGAAACAGAGTTTCCCTACACCACCCTCACTAAACCGAAACCGAAACCTGTACCAATCCCCGAGCCCTCCCCTGTTTCTTCTGAACCTTACTCCGCTATCCCAGTACCAACACTCATACGCTCTCCTCCAACGACAGTGAACAATCAGGCTCCCGCGTGTGAAACTTCACCACCTGCGCCTCTACCACCAGTCTTGCCGGCTCCTGCGACAGTTTCTCCTCCGGCACCTCAAGATGTGTCAGCTCAGAGCTCTGGTCCTTTACAGCAGACAGAGACTCATGCTCCTGAACCTGCTGTTACCTCTGCTCCAACGTCTACTCAGGCTGTTGACAATCCTCTGCCGCGACACTCGATGACTACTCGATCCAGGAACAACATTACGAAACCAACGTCCAAGTACAATCTCAGTGTTGCTCTTCACTCCGATCCTCATTGGATTCCATCTACCTGGCAGCAAGCCATCAAACATGAACGCTGGCGAAAGGCAATGGCTAATGAGTTCAACTCGACCAATGAAAACCATACCTGGGATCTTGAGGAAGCTACTAAAGCGATGAATGTGGTAGGCTGCAGATGGGTGTTTACCATCAAATATAATCCAGATGGGAGTATTGATCGTTACAAAGCACGAATCGTGGCAAAAGGGTTTCATCAGCAAGCTGGAATCGACTACAACGATACCTTTAGCCCAGTGATTAAATCAACTACTATCCGGCTGGTATTGGGTCTTGCGGTTAGTGCTGACTGGCCAATAAGACAAATTGATGTGAACACTGCCTTTCTTCAAGGTCATCTCCAAGAAGAGGTGTTCATGTGTCAACCACCTGGTTTCACTGACAAAGATCGTCCGAATCATGTCTGTCGGCTACGGAAAGCAATCTATGGTCTTAAGCAGGCTCCTCGCGCTTGGTACTCCGAGCTCAAAAACTTTCTTCTTGCTGTTGGGTTTCGAAATTCTCTTGCTGATACTTCTCTATTCATCTTGCGACATGAGGGCAAATTTGTGTATCTCTTGGTCTATGTGGATGACATCCTTGTCACCGGCACAAGCACTGATCTTGTCCAACAGGTTATTAGTGCTCTTGCTGCCAAGTTCTCGATCAAGGACATGGGACACCTAAGCTATTTTCTTGGCATCGAGGCATTGCGTACGCCACAAGGCTTACACTTGATGCAACGGAAATATGTCACTGATCTTCTCCACAAGACCGATATGCTTCACGCCAAACCAGTGGCCACTCCCCTCGCGTCGTCTCCGAAGCTCACGTTAAACTCTGGTCCTCCGCTTAGTGATCCAGCTGAGTATAGAAGTGTCGTCGGGAGCCTACAGTATCTGGCTCTTACTCGACCCGACGTCTCATATGCTGTTAACCGCTTGTCTCAGTTCATGCATAAACCTACACTGGATCATTGGAATGCTGTGAAACGAGTCTTGCGTTATCTATCCGGAACACTTAGCCATGGAATTCTTCTCCGCAAACAGGCTGCTCCGCTGCTACATGCTTTTAGCGACGCCGACTGGGCTGGTGACAGTGACGATTACGTCTCTACAAATGGCTATATCGTCTACCTAGGGACTCAACCTCTCTCATGGACGTCCAAGAAACAAAAAGGTGTAGCAAGATCTTCTACTGAGGCTGAGTACAGAGCGGTTGCCAACACTGCTGCAGAGATACGATGGATCTGTTCGCTGCTCACTGAGCTTGGGGTTCCTCTACCTCACGCACCAACCGTTTACTGCGATAATATTGGTGCCACCTACCTGTGCGCTAATCCGGTGTTTCATTCACGGATGAAACACATAGCACTTGATTATCATTTTGTTCGGAGTCTGATTCAGTCGCTAGCTCTACGAGTGTCTCATGTCTCCACTCATGATCAGCTTGCAGATGGCTTCACCAAACCACTGCCGAGGACGCAATTTCAAAGCTTAAGAGACAAGATTGGTGTCACCAAGGTTCCACCATCTTGTGGGGGCGTGTTAAGGAAATAGAGTAGACTAAAGGATCTATATGTAAATACATAACTTACATAGTTTACCCTACTGTTGGGGTCAAAATCGGTCAAGACGAAATCGATGTCCGAAAGTCTCGGAAAAACATGAAAAAATGTTAAAGCAAACCTCGAGAGACTAATTGTTAATCGAGAAACCTTAAGAAAAAAATAAGTTCGAGATTCATCGTCTCGAAATCAACTGCTTAGAAACATTTCTACACAAGGAAAAAAAACCTACGGAAAACTAAAAACGCAAAGAACACGAACGCGCCGAAGGAACCGAGCAGCCAACACCGGACGTGGCCGTGGCCGCCGGGCGGCTAGCCCCGTGCTGGCCGTGGCCGCCGGCGGCTAGCGCCCGTGCTGACCGTGGCCGCCGGGCGGCTAGCCCCGTGCTGGCCGTGGCCGCCGGGCGGCTAGCCCCGTGCTGGCCGTGGCCGCCGGCGGCTAGCGCCCGTGCTGGCCGTGGCCGCCGGCGGCTAGCCCCGTGCTGGCCGTGGCCGCCGGGCGGCTAGCCCCGTGCTGGCCGTGGCCGCCGGGCGGCTAGCCCCGTGCTGGCCGTGGCCGCCGGCGGCTAGCGCCCGTGCTGGCCGTGGCCGCCGGGCGGCTAGCCCCGTGCTGGCCGTGGCCGCCGGCGGCTAGCGCCCGTGCTGGCCGTGTTCGCCGGGCGGCTAGCCCCGTGCTCGCTCGGGTCGTCGGACGGCTAGTCTTCGTGCATAAGTTCCAAGCCTCCGGGTCGCCAGAAATCCGTGTTTCACGACTTTCTGAGTCCTTATAAATAAAACTCCTTTTTCTGTTCCGGGATTTCTGAAAACCCCTAAGACGTCAACGGATAGGAAGACTTCGTATAAAACGGTGATGGTTATCGTACAACACCATTCACCTCAGCAATGGATCGAAGATCTTCCGAAAGATTCGACATCCAAGTAGGAGCATCCTTTCAGAAAAATCGTAGAAAAACAGCGGAAGCCCGGAATGCGGCCCGAAAGGGACCAACTCCGATCGGACGACCAGTTTACGATTTTCTAAAGGGATAGATGCGACGGTTTACAATTATCTTCGCATGACAAGATAAATGATAAACTTCCGAAAAGATAAATGTCAACTTTCCGAAAAGATAAATGTCAACTTTCCCGATAAACACGAAGCCGACGAAAATGGAAAAAGTCCAGCCCACGGCAGACTCAGCCCACCAAGGATAGACCGTCATATGGGAGTATATAAGCAATGCTAGGAGCAGAGGAAGGGGGATCCGAAATCAGAAGAAAGAAACCACCCAGAGCAACTTAGAACTTAGGCGCTTATTTTCCTTTTTTAGCGAGCTGCGACTCAACTAGGTTAGATCTAGGATTCGAGACTAGCGAGGATCGACAGCTCTTACAGCGGAGATCTCGACCTGTTGTCCAAACGCTCTCCGCAGATTCGGAAATAAGATTCTTTTCTTTTGCTCTATTTATTTTCGCATTATTCTCAAATTAGACTTGTCTTAACTCTGTCGTGCGTGGCCCAGCAGATAGCCGGGATCCTCGGGGAAAACTAGGTCAACTTAGTTTTCCTACGTTTTAACTTAACTAAAATCGACAGTGCGAATTTCGGTTCCCACAGTTTGGCGCTAGAAGGAGGGGATTCACGGCTTATCTTTCTCGCAACTACGCACGCCCGGTTAAGCATGTCTGTTGACGCGGAAAAAGACAAGCAAACACACGACGGACCAGCCGTCGATGTCAACGCTGAGAAGACTCCTGACGAAACGTATCGACGGTCACTGCCGAGGCAAACACCGCGATGCGGACCAGATGAAGGAACTGTTCGCCACCGCCCAGAAACGGTCGGAAGAACAGGAGAAACTAATGGCTTTCACTCGCTAAACAGGTCAATACCTTAACAGCGAAAAGCAAATTCCCGCGCGGATCCACCAAGGTGAGGCGTGTCAGGAGGCTGGACTTCGGACCTTCCGAAGACCAAGAAAAAGATGCCCCGAGAAAATCCCCGGAACTCGTCCCTGACGATACCACTCCGACGGGGCAGAAGAAAACGACGGGCAACCTTCCACCTCCCGCAAGGGACAACGTAGGAGACGACGTCGAAAGAATCAATCTGGATGTCAGCGATCAATCGGATCCGTCCGACGAAGACGCCGACATCCACCACCGAAGGACCCGAAGTCAGTCAGCTCGACTGGCGGCAGCCTTCGAAAAACCCATGACAGAAGAGGAAGAAGACCTCTACTGGTCAGAGCAAGAAAGGCTGGCTGAGGACCAGACTCGGGCCTATCGCCGCCAGCGTAGACAGAAGAGCGCAAACGGCACCAGCGAGATTCACGATCTGCGTGAGTACATCGCCAAAACTGCAGCCGAGGTGAAAGCGGTAAAATCGCAGATTCACCACGCGACCAGCACTGCCCCGAGATCGACCTGCTCCTCGAGGGTCGAGAAAAACCCCGTTCACCTCTCGAATCACGGAGGCGCGGAGTCTCGGATCCTGGGAAATAAAGCTTCCCACCTACGATGGAACCACAGATCCAAAGGCACATCTGCAGTCTTTCCAGATTGCAATGGCAAGGTCTAAACTTCCGAGCGGGAAAAAGGATGTCGGCCGCTGTCTCCTGTTCGTCGAGAACCTCAGAGGTGCTGCGCTCGAATGGTTCTCACACTTGAAAAGAAACTCCATCGGAAGTTTCCGCCAGCTTGCTTCAGCTTTTCTGAAGCAATTCTCCATGTTCATGGACAGGGAAACTTCCGACGTGGACCTTTGGAGCCTAATTCAAAAGGAAGATGAACGCTCCGCGACTACATAAAGAGGTTCAAATCGTGATGTCCAGGGTAACAGGCCTCAGCGATAGAGTCGCCATCGACGCCCTGAGGAAGAAACCTCTGGTACAAGTCGAAGTTCCGAAAGTGGATTTCTCTGGAAAGGCCACGCACCATCCAGATACCCTCCACAAGGCAACGGATTTCATCATCATGGAAGAAGAGATGAAAATCCTAGCGCAAAAGCATGGACCGCCGAAAGCGTCCGGCAAGAAGAAAACTCTCGTAACGACAAGTACGTCCATCACGAGGGGAAGACGTCAAGGCGAACATAATTACGCCGTTAATTCGAGCAAGGAAGGACCTCCGGAAACACCTGGACGCGGAACTCGTACAAGGACAATTCCAGCTGCGAGTTCCATCAGACGAGAGGTCACTCCACCGCCAACTGCAAAGTCCTCGGCGCTAGACTCATTATGAAGCTGCTCGACGGCAACTAGCAACGGTCAAGAGCATGAAAGACCTGATCCTAGATTCTGACCGTCCGCCGAGGACCGACGGAGCAATCCCAATAACGCTCCTGGAACTCAATCGGGCGAAAACGCGACGGAGACAAGACGGCGAAGGAAACAACAACAACCGCCAAAGGGTCAATATGATCATCGGAGGATCGCACCTTTCCAGGACTCTGTCTCGTCAATAAAAGCCTACGGCGGAGGCTGAAACAGGCCCCGGATGGTCTCCAGAGATGACGTTCCCATCACGCAATCATTTCGAAGAACAGGATACGGCCGGACTCGATAAACCCCACTACGATCCTCTGGTCATCGACTTGGTGATTCAGGATCTCGAAGTCGGCCGCATCCTCATCGACACAGGGAGCACGGTCAACATCATGTTCCGCGACACTCTGCAGAGGATGAACATACCCTCGGAGAAGTCATCCCAGAACCGAGACCTTGACTGGATTCTCGGGCGTCGCATCCATGACCCTCGGAAAAATCAGACTCCCAGTCATGGCTAAAGAAGTCACGAGATCGTCGAATTCGCCGTGCGAATGCGCAGTGGATAACCCGGCTATCTATAACGCCATCATTGGAATCCCTTGGATAAATGCCATGAAGGCGGTCCCATCCATTACCATCTCGGCGTCAAATTTCCAACACCAACTGGAACTGCGGTAATCTGGGGAAGCCAAAAACAGTGCGACTCTGCTTCCTAGCCGAACATAAACTTCGCAGCAATCGGAACGCCCCAGTAGCTAACCCGAAGCGAACCAAGAAGAACCTGAGTACCTCCGAGAAACTCAGCAAAAAAGCAACTCGGATTTGTACCGAACAGGCCACAACTCAGGATACTGGAAAATCCTCGAGTCCGTCGCCGAAAAAACGGATGATCCAACTCCCGACGCGACCGCCGACTTAGCTGAAACCAGTCAGCGCCAGAAATCGTGGAGTAATAACAACCGTGATAGAAGCAGAACTACGAGATGGCTTGATCCTCGCAAGAGGTACGTAGGCAGCTCGTCGCAACCCGACGAGTTCAGCTATCCCCCTCGCCAAAAGGGGGGGGGGGGGGGGGGAGATGGGAACGGCATCTTTTGTACTCCCGCAAAAACACCTTTCGCATGTAGTCTACTTATAAATGATAAATCCTTTTGATTCAAATGCTTACTCAACGCATAAACATTAAGGAAAACGAAAATCATATCTTTAAGGAACGCGAGACGTCGTTAGTTCCCAAAAGGTCTCGATTCTCCATTTTCCTCCAAACAGTCCATCCGCGACTCTAAAAAACTCCACTAAACAGTCCATCCGCGACTCTAAAAACCATTTCCGTCGATTGGCCCCGACGGAAAAATACAGAAACGTTTCACTCAATCAAATTCGTAGTCCGGCTTCTAACGAAGTCCTTTTGCATCCGACAAGGTATCATAGCGCGCTATACAAAAATCCAATTTTGGTTAGCTCTTCGTAAAGGAAGTAGCTCGACTCGTACCCAAACTGAATCATATAAGCCGATACGCACTTCGCAGATTCTAGAACGGCACGAGTCAGGTCAAAATCGCAAACAAGCAAAACGAAAGCCGATTTGTCATCGCCCAGCTTCAGTCCGAAAGTAGACCTAGGTCTTGCCCTAAACCCGGCTCTGCTGGATCTAAGACATCTCATGGCATAAGTATCCAGAATACGAGATCCCAAAATTTGCCTCTTATCGCTTACAAACCTAACGTTCACTACGAAGTGACCTTACGGCCCTAGCGACAAAAAAAAGAGATTGATGAATGCGAAGTGACTACGCGTATTCAAACCTCAACACTTGACGAAAGTATAAATCAAAACGCATAGTTCATAAAAGGCATTTATAACAAGGATTCGAAAGCCACCAACGGCCGATCCCGAAAACATAAAGTCACGCGACCTCCTAGGGTCACACATACATACAACGGCCACAGTTGGCCTATCATAAATTATAATCAAATGCATAGCAGTCGGTTAGAAGTATTCCGAACGAAGATCGGGCTGGTCGACCTCCTCACCCCCGTCGCCTGCGTTTGAACCCTCGCCTACATCCGCCGTATCCTCCGAGACTTGGATAGGATTCCACAGTTCTCGAATTCTCCCTTCAATCGGAGGAACAAAGGATTCGCGCTGGCACATATTCCTCATCGAGCCATCCATCGTGGCAAGTTCGCCGGAAAGAGAGAAGTCCCTCACGCTGCATCTTGCTGAGGGTACCGACCGAACCACGGCACTCGCGAAAATCACCTACAAAGTCCTGAGCCTCTTTGTACGCTTCGAACTCAGTAGAAAAAATTTCGGCCCTTCGGTTCATCTCGGCGGCAGCTCTTCTCCGTCCGCTCTTTCCGCACGAGCGAGAGGCTCGAGCCTGGACCTTGGCTTGCCGGCGATTTTGCTCCTCTCACCTCCAGCCGATACTTAGCAAATTCCCTTTCCGTTTCCTCCGCTTTGAAACGGGCCAGCCGGGCAGTGCGGAAACTCCCATCGATCGATGCATTCCACACTCTCACGGCCTGCAAAGAAGCCGAGGTCAAATAAAAAGAAAAGTGGAGTTACTCAAGTTTCAAAAACAAACCTCGTTGACCAAGCGAGCACCCTCCGCAGTCACCTTGTCCCTTTCCTCGTTGTCTAAAGACTCGTCACGGGAAAACGCCGGAGGGAGTTCGTCAAAGAAGTCACCCGGGGGAGGAACATCCCGACTCTCTGAGGTAAGCCAGGGTCATAATCTCGGCGTCGCGCCATCTCCCGACGAGGTCCCAAAAGCGATCCCTTTACCTTTACGAGGTCTCCGCCTCTGCCTCAAAGGGGCAAAAACGTAGGATCTATC